>NC_134125.1:18657500-18717500 GCF_040939455.1 Microcebus murinus
CAATGCATGAATGCGTTTTGGAATGAATGCAGGAGTGCACCTTTGAACCCACTACAGCTAGTGCAGTAGCCGCCCCCCCCCGGGGGGACCACATGGCTGTTCTACCACCTGTGGGGCGAATGACCAGACGACGTGCCCCAATGGGGCCAGTGTGGTGTGCATGCCTGGTTTCCGTGCCACAGCGGGGTGGGGGGCCCGTGGGGTCGTGGAGGGTGGGGGCCTGCCAGGGGCGTTCTCCAAGAGCTCACGACGCTGGGTCTGACTGAGGAAGTTTGCCAGATGGTTCACGTGGGGAAGCGTCCAGGGAAGAGAAACACCCTGTCACTAGGGAGACCCGGCCATGCTCGGTGCCAGGTTAGCAGGAAGGGAGGGGCCCAGGCTGAGACAGCCCTCCCCTTGGAGGACGCTGAATGTCAGACCAGGCACTGGGGCCGGATCTTGGGGCTCCCAGGGAGGCCCGAGACAGGCGTGCGCAGGGCAGGGACGGGTCACGCTGGGGGTTCAGAACACCCTTTGGTGCCGGTGGAGACAGTACCGTGGGGGAGAGACCGGCCAGCCATCCGGGACGGGGACACAGAAAGTTGGCCGGGGACACTGGGGACTGTGGCGGGCAGGTCTGCAGACGCGAGGCCCGCGTAGCTGTCGCTATCACACGTGGAGACACGACATTCCTGCTTCCCACACGGCAAGACACCCGCAGCCCGGGTGCCGCGGCGTGCAGACCCACCCGGCTCAAGCCCAATTAACCAGATTTTACAGATATTGTGATTGCAGCTCCGGTCGTCTCCCCTCCTTTCTTTTCTCTTAAAAATTTTTATTATATATGTGTTTTTGACAGCGAAAGACTCCCGGATATTGATGCGCCGTAGATTGAGCAGAGTGGCAGCTGCAATATTGCCAAGCGACACAAAACACAAAATTTACAGCAGTAAATTCTTCTCTCTTCAGGGTGGTTAATTATCTTAATTACTTTTATTATCTTTTATCTTTTAAGATCCTAAATTGCTTATTTCTGCCTCTCCTGCCAAAGGCGACCACATATCTTTTATTGGTGCCTGCTGAGTAAAGACAGTCACATGTACATCTTTCGGGTGAAATTTAAAGGAAATTTGATTTATGCGCAACTTCGCCTTGTGATTTTAATTGTACTGACTAGTGAAAACAAAGTTACATGAAACACCAACCGGCTGCTAGAGACACACACACGCTCCCTTCTCTCTCTGAATCTCACAAATGCGTTTCCTTTTTTTTTCTTTTCCATAGCCCTCCCTCTTCTCTTCCCTGCGTTCTTTGTGCAACAACGCGGGGAAAACCTTTTCTCTCCAGCAAAGCTTAACTCGAGAGAGAAGAATTGCAGGCCTTGTAGACTGTCGCACTTTCCCCGGGAAACGCGGAAAGGTGATTTGGTTTGAAATAAATCCATTCGCGGTTAACATTTGAAAGCAAAAGGGGAGAAAAAAAATCACCAGGCACCTAGACCCGGGGTTATTTCAAGCTGGGGGGTGTGGCGGTGGCGGGAGTGACGCCACGAGGGGACGTTGGGGACCTGGTGAAGCGCTTGGTTTGGAATACAGCGAGCGGGGGCTGGGAGGAGGCCGCAGTCCTGCAGCCAGAGCCTCTGAGCCGGATGCGCCCTGGAGTTTTGATTGACGGTCCGAGGTCAGGGCAGCCCCCCAGGGAGGCCGCCCTGCAGAGCCCCGGCCGGGAGCTGCGGCTCGAGACCCAGGTGGACTTGAGTGTGAATCCTGCTTCTGCCAACTGGGAGCACGTGACCAGGGGCACCGCCCACCCAATCTCTCTGCGCCTGTTTCCTTATCTCCGCAGTGGGGGTGATGCTAATGGTAATTCCCTCTTGGGGTTGTAGCGGGGATTGAATGAAATGATGGCGGGTGCGTGAAGCCAGGAGCTCTGCTCTCCCCTCGCCATGATGGGAAACTGAGGCTCAGAAGGTCAAGTCACCCGCCCAAGGTCACTCCGGTTCACGCAGGGGAATGATCCCAGGATTCCACCGCCCCGCCGGACTCTGTCCGGGGTTCAGGGTTCTGCGGACCCCGCCAGGGAGCTCCAGGGCCATGTGCGCAGGGTGAGAGGCAGACGATGGGAGAGGCGGTGGGGGTGGGGAGCAGGTCACCACGCTCACTGGAGGGGCAGAAGAAACATCCACGGCTTCCTTTGCTGGAAGTGCCCGGAGAGGTGAGGGAGGTGGCACTGGGAGCGACAGGTGTCCCCTTGAAAGCCAGCCGTGTCGTGTGCAAGGGCACCGGGGCGGGGTGTTCTTGGAGCTTCACCAAGGCCTGTGGGATGGGGCCCAGCCCCCGAGGCAACACCCGCCCCTAGCCTGGCCTTGTGGGGGCCTCCTGCCCATTCCCCACCCCTTCCGCTTGGCTCCGGCTGTCCTCTTGCTGCCTGGGGCCCGTGGTGAGCTGACGGGGGCCTCCCCATCTTAGCACCGACAGGCCCACGTCCCATGAGCCCTTTCGGTCCCAGGCGAGCCGGGCTGGAGAGTCGCCGTGTCTCTCGGGCCTTTTCCCTGTGAGGGCTCTCCTGGCCGCCCCTGTCCCTGTGCCCAGTGTCTGTGGCTCTGTCTGTCTGTCTGTCTCCTCCCGCACTGTCTCCTCCTTCCTCTGCCCTGCTCCCCTGCTGTCCTCCCACCCCCGCCTCCTTGGAGGGGACAGCCAAGTCAAGAAAGAGACCGGGCTCAGAGTTGGGGGGCCAGGGGTGCTGTCTGGAGGGAAAAGGGCTTGTGGGCGGGGGAGGGGCCGCATTCTCAAACCCCACAGAGAGATTGTCTACATGCTCCCAGGGTTACGCAGCCTGCTCCCACACACTGTCTTGCCACGCTGGGCCCCGGGAGAGGTGAGTGTGCGTGTGTGCATGCGTGTGTGTGTGTGTGTGTGAGTGTGTGTGTGTGAGTGCATGTGCGTGCGTGTGTGTGTGTGAGTGCGTGTGTGTGTGAGTGTGTGTGAGTGCGTGTGTGTGTGAGTGTGTGTGTGTGTGAGTGTGTGTGTGTGAGTGCGTGTGTGTGTGTGAGTGTGTGTGTGAGTGTGTGTGTGCATGCGTCCCTGTGTGTGCATGTGTGCATGCATCTCTGTGTGTGCATGTATGTGTGTACGTGTATGCATGTGTCTCTGTGTGCACATGTGTGCATGTATATGCATATGTGCATGCGTGTGTGTATGTGCATGTGTGCATGCATGTGCGTGTGTCTCTGTGCCTATGCATGTGTGTCTCTGTGTGCACATGTGTGTGCATATGTGTGCGCGTGTGCATGTATGTGTGTGCCTAGCCTCTTAGAGGGCCTGCAGAGGCCATTCCCGCTGGGCAGGGAGCCCGAGCCCTTCTGCCAGAGGGTGTCCAGAGCCGTGGCCCTCTCTGGGCCTGTGGCCCTGGAGGCGCTGGGGCAGTGCCGGGCTGTGGGGCAAGGGAAGCAGGACTCGGGGGTGGGACGGTCAGGATCACCACCGCCTCCAAGGCGCCCCGTGGGAAACCACCCAACACCCGTAGCCAACGAGCACGTGGCACGTGGCTAGTGGGACCGACAAACCAAATGTCAAATTTAATTTAATTTTAATGATTTAAAATTAAAAGCTGACACTCTACTGAGTAATTGGGAAACTTTGAAGTATGTGACCTTGGCCGCATGCATCTGCATTTTCAACTGTAGCGTCCCAACCGCAATGAGCCGTAAGTGCAACAAAACTTAGACTTAGTATCAAGAATGAGGGAAACTGTCTGGTCAGACATTTCCACACTGGTTGCGTGTCGGAGTGATACTATTTCTGATCTGTTGGGTTAAATAAGAGATATTGTTAAAATGAATTTCATGGTTTCTTTTCACTTTTTACAATGTGTTCTCCAGAAAATGAAAAATGGCGCGTGTGTCCCCATTCTGGTCCTCCCGGACAGGGCTGGCCTTGAACTTGAGGACTGTCTGTCCCGGCTCCAAGGAAGTGCGTGGTCAGCTTCGTTGCTCCGAGACATGAAGCCGCCTCGTATGTGGCTGTTCCTAATCCTCTTGACTGTCTTCTTACTGTAGAATTAAAAAAAAAAAAAGAAAAAGAAAAAAAAGTTCCACTTAACTGAAATGAGCAATTTTTAGAGTGGAAGGATTAGGGAAACCTTGGGCTGGTGACGTGGGTTTCAAGCGCCCCCAACCTGAGCCCACCCGACTCCTCGTCTGTCCCGTGGGTGCCAGGCAGTGGCGGGTGACGTCTGCCCCCCATGGATTTGGGGGGTCCATAGACATGGAGCAGCATGAAACCGTGCTGTTCGCTAGTCCTGGACTGCGCTCCCCTGCCTTTGCTTCAAGAAGAACTCCTATTCATCGTCTCACACCCGGCTTGAAACAGCCTCATCTTTCGGGGCTTGCCTGGCCCCCAGGCAGCGGCTTCCTCCTCCCTGTTCCCCAACGCCCCGAAGGCCTCCTCTGTGGGGATGTGTCACGCCCTTTCCTGGCTGCCTGATGTGTGCCTGTCTCCCCGCCTCCCCGCCGTGACCCTCTGGAGGCGTGGACTCTCCTATTCACCAGTGCCCGACACAGGGACTGGCACAGGGTGGGGTGCTTGGGAAACGTTTACCCACGAATTAGTGAACGGATGAATAAATAAATGGGCACATAAATGAGTGAATAAATGAACGGATGGACAGATGGATGAATCTTGACCTTCCAGCCCTGACCGCTACCGCGCTGGTCTCTCCTTCCACGGTCCTCCTTGCGTGTCATCCATGAACCGCTGGTGCGTGACCCACGGCACAAACTCGGCCCCCAGACATAAAGGGGCAGCACGGCAACGGTGGGCAGGAGGCTCGGGATGCCAACTCGACCCTTTAACAGGCCATCGAGGTCTGCTCAGCACAGCACGAAGCAATCCGGCGGTCCCTCAAAAATTACACACAGAGGTACCACGTGACCCAGCAATTCCACTCCTCAGCGTATGCCCCGAAGAGTTGGAAACGGGGACTCAGAAAACTTCATATTCACAAATGAGCATGGCAGCCTTGCTCCGATGGCCCACGGGGTGGAAATACCCCAAACGTCCATCAGCAGATGAACGAGGGAACAAACTGTGGCCCGTTGATGTAAGGGAGTGTCACCCAGCCACGAGAAGGAACGAAGCGCTGATGCGTGCTACAACACGGATGGATCTACAACACGGATGGACCTCTAAACCATCGTGCTAAGTGACAGAAGCCAGTCGCAAAAGGCCACATGGTGTATGATTCCATTATACGAAACATACAGAGCAGGTGAGTCCGTGGAAACAGAATGCAGGTCAGTTGCAGATCAGTGGCCCTGGGGCGGGAAGGGAGTGACTGCTCACTGGCAATGGGGGTTTATTCTGGAGTGATGGAATGTTCTGGAACTAGATAGAGGTGGTGTGTGCACAACATTGCGAATGAACTAAAGGCCACTTTGAAATGGCTAATATTTTGTATGAGTTTCATCTTCATTGAAAACAATTTTAAGCACAATAAGCCAATCAGAGAGCCGTTGCGTCCCTCCCCGGCTTCCTTCTTGGCGCGGGGGCCGGGAGCTGGGGCAGGCGGGCGTCCGAGCAAATGGGCCGGCGCTGAGCCGCCAGCAGCGTGGTCCCAAGGGGGCGATGCCTCCCAGGGGCAGAGACGCCCTCCCGCAGGGTCGCGGCGGGGCCTCTGTACTGGGGGAGGTAGAAGGGAGAGGCAGGGACACAGAGCAAGGATAGAAACCTGGAGGGCTGGGCAGAGAAACAGAAAGAAAAAGAGACAGATTCAGCAAGAACTAGGAGGGGAGGGAGAAGAGGGAGGAGTTCGGGTGGATTAAGCAAACCAGGAGGGTCAGGGAGCCGTGATGACTCCCCGCCGGGCAGCTCGTGAAAGAGAAGCTAAGGGAAAGGAGGAAGCTCGGTCACTTCCCTCCTGGTGACAAACCCACCCCAGAGGCCGCTCTGACGAGGCCCAGCCACGTGTGCTTGGGGCCTGGGGGGAGGCCCTGGCCCCCGCTGGCCGAGTGGGAACAGCCCAGGGGTGCCCCTGGCAACCCGGCCGCCATGCTGTGAGGAAGCCCAGGCCACGTGCAGACGCCAGGTGCTCGAGTGTTTGGGCCCAGCTGGCAGCAAGGTGAACAAGCTTCCAGAAGTTTCCCGGGCTTGGAGCCATCCCAGCTGATGGCACACGAAGCAGAGGTGAGCTGTCCCTGCTGAGCCCTGCCCCACTCATAGATCCATGAATGAAATTGACATCTCAATTAATTAAATCGTTACAAATCAGTTTTTAAAAATGTAAATGATTAATTTAAAAATGAGCCACTTTTTTAAGCTGCGGAGTTTCGGTGTGGACTGCTATGGAGCAGGGCGGGTGGCGGGCAGCCTCCGCCTCCTACAAGGTGAATGCCTGTCACTGTCACAGGCTGAGCTGTGTCACCCCAAAGTTTAAATGTCGAAGTCCTAACTGCCAGTGCCTGGGAAGGTGGCTGTATTTGGAGATAAGGTCCTTAAAGAGGCAATCAAGATGAATGTGGCCGTCACGCACTGATGTCCTCGTAGGAAGAGGGGATCAGGACACGGACGTGTAGGAAGGAAGCCGATGTGACAACACGGCCAGAGAAGGACTGCAGCCTGCGTCACGCAAGCCAGGGGGGCGTCCTCGGGGGAAACCAGCCCTGCCGACACCTCGGTCAGACGCCAGCCTCCAGAACCGGGAGCAGAGGCGTTTCTGTTCTGACGCAGCCTGACTGATCCAGTCCTCGAACCCACCTTCCAGCTGGGAGCACAAAGCTCTGAGAGTGGGCTCCTCCCCGGGCTGCCCCGGCTGGCAAGCGACAGCAGGGGCATGGGTCCTCCTTGGGGGTGGCCCCACGCGCTCAGCCTGGATGTAGCCGGCATTGATCAGAGCTGACAGCTGGGGTCCCCCCCAGGCTGCCCCCAGGGCAGACATTGCCAATCCATCCCAGAGTACTCGCACAGCCCCGATGTGGCCTTGGTCTGTTTCTCTAGCCAGGAGGTCCCACGGGTGGGCCGGCGACGGCCAGAGAGAGACGTTCGTGGCGGTTCGGAGGGGACTGCCTAAGGCTGCCCCGCTAGGGTAACCTTGCGGGAGTGTTTGTAAAGCCCTGCGGGGGTTACTGGGGTGCAGATATTACCCCAGGAGGTCCACGCTCATTAGCACCCCGTCACATGGGGTCTGTAAGGCAAGCCAGGACTCCACACAGAGACTTGTCCCGGGGTGCACGTGACCCCAGGGTAGGGCCGGGCCCACAAAGGGGAAAATCATCGCTAAATAATAAATAATCATTTATTTATTATTAATAATTTAATAAATTAATTAATAAATAATAAATTATTTATTTATTGCTAAATAAATAAATTGCTAAATCCTCAAAACAAACCTTCCTGTCTGACACAGCACTCAGCCTCACAGTCTGAGGGACCCAAGTCTCCCGTTGGAACCACCCAGAAGGTTAAAATAATTACCTGAGCGAGCTCCACCTCCGAAGATTCTAACGTCATTGCCCCGGAGAGGGATCTGACTTAGGTTTTTCTTTAAGGCTCCCTGGTAATTTTCTCGGAGCCCGGGAACCCCGGATAGAAACGCGAGTGTCCACTGGAACCTGGGGCTGCAGCCGGGGCCCGGGGTCCCAGGACTGCCGTCCGCTTCCTCCCTCTTCTTGAAGGGACAAGCCTCCTCTGACCACAGGGCCCCGCACGTGCTATTCCTTCGGCCTCCGCACGTTGCAGCCTCCTAATCCTCCCTCGGGCCTCGGCGCACACACCTGGCCCTCCTCTCCCCTCCTTCCCCCTGTTCCTTCTGCATGTCCTTCGGGCCTCTCAGAATGTTCCCTGCGTTTTCGTCCACGGCTGTTTCCTTGGCTTGCCGTGTGTCTCCTCAGGAAACAGTGAGCCCAGGTGACCGCAGGGACCGTACCTGCGCCCTTCGCTTTGGGCCCCAGTACCAAGCGCAGGGCCTGGCGTCTACTAGGTGCTCAGCAAACACATAGCGCAAGAATTTAACGACAAAAAAATCAATTCTCCTCTCTGAGCCTCTGTGCTGGGACGATTAAATGAGTTAATTGCTGTAAAGTGCTTAGAAGGTTCGATCTCATGCTAATTAAATGAGCTGGTGCTGATGAGATGCCGGAGCTCAAAGCCTGACCCAGAACAAGCCTTCACGACTGGTGAACAGCGACAATCACTGTCACTGTCATTGTTGGTACCGTTCGTCCTGCGTGGAGCACAGAGTCGGCACTTGATAACACTGTGGACCGCCACGGCGACACAGCCCTGGACCAGCCACGGACGTGAGGGTGTGGCGCTGGGGGGAGTCTCCGGGCTGGTCTGATGCAGTGAGGAAAGCGTGGCTCAGAGAGGGCAATGCACTGCCCCAAGGTCACCCAGCAAGTTGGGGACAGAACCTGTCTGTCCGTGGTGTGGGCCACTGGGCAGACCCCTTCCCGTCTCAGCCCTCGTTCCATCGTGTCCCGGGCCTGGGCACTCCGGCGTGGCTGGGGGGTCCGGCACACCCCTGGCCCCAGCCCCCAAGCCTGCCCCACGGTGACCTGGACGGCCGCTTGGTGGCACTGTGGAGTCACCACCGGCTGGCAAGTAGCCCGTGGGATCCCACTTGGCCAAGCCCCAGAGGTGCTCCCAGCAGCCCGGAAAGGGGCGTGCCTTGCCCAGGTCCCACCAGAAGGAAGAAAAACCAAAGAGTAGTTCCCGGAGCACCTACTGCGTGCCAAGCTTGCGACTATGTCATCCGGTTCTCACTGCCACCCAACGACGTGAGAGATGGTCTCCCCACGTTCCAGATGGGGAAACTGAGGCACAGAGAACTTAAGGAGAAATAGGGAGTGATGATCTTAACAGCCGTGGTAGACGATGTTGACTAAGCACGACTGAGGCAGCAATGCCAACGCCTCGGCCAGTGGCACAGGTCCAAGACTGGGACTCCTGTATCGACTCATTTATGGAGTTGGAAACTGAGGCTCAGAGAGAAGCAGCGGAGATCACACACAGGAAGTGGCTGCGGCCAGGCCACGCCTCTGTCCACGGGGATCAGGCCTGACCCCTGCCTGTCCCCACCACGCCCCAGCCTCGGGGGCGGCATGGCTGGACCTGCCCAGGCTCCCAAGATGGGGGGACTCAGCCCCTCCCAAACCTGCAGCCTGGCGGGATCAGCCCCTCCCGGGGCTGCGGCCAGGGCGCTGGGTGCCACTGCAATCCGGGGCCCAGCAGGGGAGGCGAGGAGGGAGACGGGGGTGGCGCGGTACCAAGCAGAACCTCTGGAGAGAGGGAGAGAGAGAGACGCAGCACAGAGCAAGGGCGGGGAAGAGCAGGAGAGGCGGGAAGGCAGACGGGACCTGCAAACTACTAATGCATTAAAGCAAAACCGAACAACACAGAGAGGGACCCGCAGAGCCGGAGAGACAGGGCAGAGAGGGGTGCGTGTCCAGATGGGGACAGAGACAGGCAGGGACAGAGAGACAGGAGCCCGAAGAGCAGGCAGGGAGGAAGGGACGGGTGCCACAGAGACAGGGCCAGACGGCTGGAGAGGGGACTGGAGGCGGGCAGACACCGAGGGGACACTCGGGGAGAAGGACCAGGACGTCAGGCGGAGAAGGGCAGGAGGGAGGACGAGGAGAGACAAGACCAGAGAGAAGCAGAGAGGAGGCTGAGACAGCCCCAGCGGGGAGGCCGGGACAGGGCGGGGCAGTGGTGAGGCCAGGGGTCCTCCCGCCCTGCGGGCCCGGCCTGGCCCTGGACACTGGGCAGCCAGGGTCCCCCACCCCCACCCTCTCCTGCACCCCGGAGTCTTCCCCTCCCAGCGGGGGCCAGGCCAGGGCCCCCCCAGCAAGCGAGGGCAAAGGCCGGTGGACCCACTAGGCCGAGAGGGCGTCCTCCATTTCCTCTGCTCCTCGCTGTTTGCATAAAGCAGTATCCCTGCGGGGCATGCTAATGCGCCCTGCTATTTTTGCCTCTCCTGGATTGTGGTTTGCATACATTTGCATACCCGGGGAGAATTAAGCTGGGATCATGTAAATGAGCCCACCAGCTCTGGGCTCCCTGCCCCCCAACAGGCTGTGCTGGCCGTGTAGCCCCCCTGGGGGTGCCCCAGCAGGCCAGGTTGGCATGAGCCATCAGCTGCGTGTAATACCCTCCATCCTGAGGTCTGGGGTAGCCAGAGGGAGTTCTCGTAACCCTAATCCAAGCCTGTCACATCCTTCTTTCAACCTTTCCTGCTTCTTAAATGGTAGAGGAAAGGCCCAAACTCCCCTGAAGCCACAAGGACCAGCCCCTACTAGCCCGTCCTAACCCACGATGCACCTCCCTCCACCCTCGATGGAACTTCCTCCTCTGGGGCTCACCACAGGGCCTTTGCACATGCCATCCCGGCTGACTGCAATGTTTTCCTGCTTCCTCTTCACTTCTGTGCAGCGAACTCATTCTTCAGACTGCAGGTCAAGTACCACTTCCTCAGAGACGCCCTCCCTGTCATCTCTGATGTCACCCCGCAATCAGGTTCCCTCCTCCTTGGGTAGCTGGAATTATTCTCCATGCAGTAATCTAGCTGGTGCCTGGCACCTCCATGAGACCGTGGGAGCCATGAGTGCCTGGGCCGTGGCTCCTTCACCACTGCGCCCTGCCCGACGCCCAGCAGTGCCACCAGGTGCTCAAGTCTCCGATTGATATCTGCTGAATGAACGAATGAACGGATGAATGAGTGCGGCAAACCAACAGATCTAGCTTCTAACCCAGAGTCTTCAGGGGTCCAGTTGCCAAACTCCTGGTGCAGAGGCTTTTAAAAAAAATCTAGAAATCGGGGAACTACTGGACAGAGTATTTCCCTGCGTCGTCTCGGTGACCCCGACGTCCCCAGGCGAGCGGCGCGGAAGTGACACGTGACGGAAAACAGAGGCTCGCGAAGGACTCGGATCACACAGCAAGGAGTGGCCGAGCGGGAACCACCTCGGATCCTCTCGCCCCAGAACCCCAGCCCCCTGCACGCCCCCACCCTCTGGTGACCCCCGCCCGGCGCACGGCTACGGGGGACACCGTGCCCGGCCCCGTGGTGACGCCCACCCGGTGCACGGCTATGGGGGACACCTCGCCCGGCTCCATGGTGACGCCCGCCTAGTGCACGGCTACAGGGGACACCTCGCCTGGCCCCATGGTGACACCCGCCCAGTGCACGGCTACAGGGGACACCACGCCCGGCCCCGTGGCAGGTGCGGAGAGGACGCCGTCCGAGCAAAGCCTCAGCCCCACGCGGGAAGCGGGGAGGGCGACATGGTGCCCCCGGGTCACCCAGGAAGCCCCCCCTGCGGCAGGCCAGACCCAGCACACGGGACAGCGCTGAAAACCACGAACTTGACCCAGACAGGTCATTCTGGGTCACTCTTTTTCCGAACTGCATTTCCCGTCCTGCAGAGCGGGACCCGTGGACTCCTCCTCCTTCCCAGCCCGCCTGGCGGGCACCGGCGCCCCCCGCGACAGCAGTGACCGAGACCGCCGTGCCCTCACTCTGTTCCAGGACGCCGGCCCGGGCTGCCCCAGGCCCACCGCGCCGCCCCGGAAGCTGGACGCTCCCCGCAGAGGGTGAGGCTGAGGACGTGTGTGATTCTCAGACCCGCTGAGCAACACTTACCGGGGAATAAGTGCTTTCCTTCCAGAAAGTTCTACCCCTCGCGTCAAAGCTCCCTGCTGCTCAACAAATCAGAGCCTGCCCGGGCACGCGGTTCAGCCCGGCTGGGGTCTGCAGAGGGACCGCTCGGCCGCGGGAGGCGGCAGGGGGAGACCTAGCGCTCTGCAGAGCCCCGGCCGCCTGAGGCTTCCGGACAGACTGGGCGGGACGGGCTGGCCGCAGCCTGGGCAGAGGGGCCTCGTGGTCCAGCCTTCACCAGGGCACTGTGGAGCCTCCTCGTTTCCTCCCTGTCGGGCAAGGCCACTCGCGACTGCCTGCTGGGGACAGAACTCTTCCAGAGACTGTCACTCGCTGCGGAAGGCCGCAACTCCTGGGGGCCGTGCGTCCCCCGGTGCCTCCTGGCCGCCCATCAGAGAGCCGGGGTGGGGTGGGGATGCCAGCTCCAGACTAGACACGCTGGGTTCAAATCCTGACTCCTCCTCTGCAGGCTGAACGATCTGTTCTGTCCTCTCAGTCTCAGTCTTCTCATCTGAGAAATGGGACCAGTACTAAGACTAAGACTTACCTCCTAGGGCTGCGGTAAGCGTTAAACAAACGCTGGTGAGGGGCATCCGTGGCACATAACAAGTGTTCGATAAATGCGTCTTCTTTATGGTGACAATTTTCATTAAGACTCAGGTTCACCACCATTTCCCCGAGCGACCTTGGGCAAGTGCTTACCCTGCTCTGAGCCTCAGTTTCCTTATTTGAAAAGCAAAGGGGTTGGTGCAAATGCTCTTCTGAGACCCTTGTTGCTTTACCTTTGCCGGGTGGACATTCTGTCGCTTGAACTCCTTGTGTTTCCTCTGCAGCCGTGGCTGGATGCACCCATCTCCAAGGGTGCCGGCCCGAGGGGTGGAAAGGCTCACACAGCGTGATGAACGACGAATCCATATCCACCTCCGTTAAGTCCCTGCCCCCCCCGCCCACAGCCCCACAAAAAAGCAATAGTGAAAGTGACAGTAATGGTGGCCATGGAGACGGGCTCAGCACCTACTCTGTGCCGGGTGCCATTCTACACAGGAAACCCCCGTGAGCTAGGCCAGCACCGTCATTTCACACGTGGGGACACCGAGGCACGGAGACGCTCGGCCACTCTTCCCAGAGTGCACTGCTCCGCTCTGGCCCCGCTGGGACTGTAATCCCAGGCCACTGGGCTCTCACCCAAGGCCCCTTGGCCCGAAGGTGCAACGAGCGGCCAAATGTCGGGCACGCGGCAGAGCCGCGGCAGGAGGCCTTTGGGGTGGTGGGGCCTTTGTCGCCATCCACGCCGGCCCGCTCTTGGCGGGGCCCCAGGCCGGCCGCTCCGCCCTGAGGGAACAGCCACCGCGTCCCAGCCCAAGGGTTTAGGGAAGATTTTCAGTGATCTCGGCGCGCCGCCACCCGTGCTCTGGGGAGGGAGAGGTGCCCCCGAGCCCTGTCGGAGGTCAGCAGGAGGAGGTGGCCCTGGAGGAGCCCAGCCTGCCGCGAGCTGCTCTGGGCCGACTCGGGCGGTGGCCCGCACGGGCAACTGGGACAGGAGGCATCGCTGGGCTGCCCAGAACACAGTGCCCGCCCCTTGCCAGGGCGGCCCCCACCGAGGGCCACAGCTGGGTCGGGTGGCCGGGGTGCGTGGCCGGCCATGCCCCGGCTGAGCCCTTCTTGCCCCGGGAGCCACTGGAAACTGCTCGAACAGGGACTTGGAGGTGGATGTGTAGAAAGATGTGCTTGCTCCCTGAATCAGGCAGGTCAAGGGCGGACGTCAGGCCTTGCCAGACTGTGGGCATGAGCCGGTGGTCTCAGGAGGGGGAAACACAGCAGTTCAGATATTGTCAACTGAGCCCCTGCCATGCCCCATGGGGATACAGCTGGAAAAAGGGGTTCTAGAAGAAAGGGCAGGGCGTGCAAAGGCCCTGAGGCAGCGGCACACCGCTGTGAGGAACTGCTGTAGCAGAACTAGCACGCTGGTTCCCTAGGAACAAATGGGCATTATCTTTTTGTTTGATACTTACCACCCTAGAGCCACGCCGAGACAGCATTTCTGAAGTGTTCTTTGGGTACGCATGCCCTCTGGCAGGCCCTTTGAAAACCCATGGTCCCACAGTCACTTGAGTCTGCAAAGTGCTGCCTACTGGACCCGCTTTGGAGAGTCACAGTGTACATTCATCATATAAGGATCTGATAAGTCCTGCACCAAAGGAACCTGCTACCCTTTCCTTAACCCAGCATTTCCAGACTTCATTTGAGCCGGAAATGCCTCCAAACATGATCAGAACTGAGAGTTTTCAGAAGTGACCGTGGCAATATTTGTCTTGGTAAGTTAGATAATTAAAATAGTCCTCTGACATTGTAGGAAAGAATTCTGAAGACATTTTGGAGGGTGGGTGAGATGATGATGCCATGGTGATACGTTTAAAGAATCCGGGGGCTATTTCTGACAGAGAAAAGAGGACCCCAGAAGAAGGAATGTGGCTGCCTTCAGATCCCTGGGAGCCCCCCGAGGTGGACTATGGAGGGATTTTCTCCCTAGTTCCAGAAAGCAGAGCTAGGACCAGTAAGGACAGGAAAGGTGTTGGAGCTTGAGCACTGGACGGGCTGTCTTGACAGGGAGTGAGCGTCCCATCACCAGCGGCATGCAAGGAGAAACCCGAAGACTATCGCGTGAAGGCCGCTAAAGAACATTCCTTCTCCGATTCTGAAATTTCCAGGGCAAAGAAATCCGCCCAGACCCAGGCCATGCTAAATGGCCTCTCCTCTCGAGAGTGGGCAGAAGGAAACCAGGCATGTCACATCCATCTGACATTAGGAAAATTCTTATAAATAAAATAGTTCCTATAAAAGCTGTATGAGCTCTCTCCAGTCCATCTCATCTCGACAGTAATAAAACCAGGCCCGCAACTCCGGCACCGTCTTGCCATCGACAAGAGGAAACGCTTATTTTAAGAAGCATAAAAAGAAAAGTAATTTACAGTCTATTAACATTTTTAAAAGTGTGTTAGCAAGAAGCGGGAATACATTACTGGCTCGATGAGAGATCAAGGGAGAGGAGGAAAGTGAAATCGTATAAATTTCCCTTGGTCTCCATCTTAACCTGGAGAACTTCAAGCTCATCTTGAATCTCCTAGCAGCGGTTTGCTCGGGTTTTTTCTTCCCCTTTTCTTAAAAAGTTTTGCCAGGGAAGACGCAGGAGGTGTGTTTGCGGGGAAGTGTAGTGGGCAAGGCAGGGCTTGCTTCTGGGAGTCGGGCTTGGGCTCCCACCCTGACTTGAGTCCCCAGCTGGGTCCTCTATTTTGATGCAAGCATCAAAAACCCTCCACTTCCGGGAGGGTCAGGCGAATTGTCCAATGGACGGGGACAGTCAGTCGCAGGGTCTCCCAGCTTTCCAGCAAGGTTGCAAGGCTCGGGAGCTGCCGGCGCCTGGCACACAGTAGGCCCTCACCCGGCGCCGCCCCTTCCCAGCGGCCAGGACGCCGCCTGGGCTCTCGGAGCCGCGCTGAGCCCTGGGTGGGAGCACAGGGGCGGGGCGGGTTTCCAACGACAAACCAAGGGGCGGACGTGGAAACAATGACAGAGGGTGGCCCGCAAGAGAAAACAAGTGGTTCCTCCGAGGATCGGGGCCATCCATGACCCGCCAGCGGGAGGCAGTGGCTGGGCCCGGAGGGGGGTGGGGGGATGCCAGGCGGGTGGGCAGGAGCTGCAGCCGGGGGGCACCCAGGGAGGGGACCTCTCCCCACAGTTGAGCCGTGACTCTGGCCTCCACCTGCGCCGGCATCACAAACAAGCCCCTTTCTCTTTAAGCACAGGTGCACATACCAGCTAACCCTTGTATCCACGCGGGCACGTGCACGCACCACGGCTTAGACACGCACACAGTCACGGGCCGGCACAATCCCACACACATGCGCACACACCCCCAACATCACATCACACGCACGCGCACACGTTTCTTGTACACACACACAACGCAGTCACACATGCGGACACGCGGACACATCCATTCCTGATCAAGGCACATGTGCACACACACCACGCCTTGTGCATGCTCACACGTGCATGTCAACACAGTTGTGCGTGCCTGTGTGCATATACATGGACACAATGTACACACCTACACACATACATGCTCCCAGTTTGCACGCACACAGTCATGTGTACACGCAGGTGAGAAATTCACATCCTAACACATGTCCCCCACGCGGCCACACACCCAGCACATGCACATGCCAATGCACACACACGTGCACACACACTCACACGCACAAGCCAATGCACATACTCACATGCACACACACACACTCACATGCACACACCAATGCACACACTCACATGCACAAGCCAATGCACACACTCACATGCACACACACACACACTCACATGCACATGCCAATGCACACACTCACATGCACACACACATGCACACACCAATGAACACACACGCACATGCACACACTCACATGCACATGCCAATGCACACACACTCACATGCACACACACTCACATGCACACGCCAATGCACACACACTCACATACACACACACACTCACGTGGCAGCCCACACCCGGCCCCTCCTCCCGGCCTGTGTTTGTGCAGCTGTTTCGCTCTCCCCAGAGCGAGAGGGGCCGGCCCGTCAGCCCCAACCAGGAATGCCACCCCCCCACGGCGACAGGCCCCCTGCGAGCCCCCCATCCGGCTGGAAGAGAGCCCAAAGCCGGCTTTGTTACCGGGCTGCGGGGGGCGGAGGGGGATCTGCTCCCGTCAGAGCCTGGGCTGCAACTCGCCCACCCAGCTGGGTGCCCGGCCAGGCTGGAGGCAGCACACGGGCCTCGGAGTCCCCTCCCCTTACCACCCTTTCCCAGGCCTTGTCGGTGGGGGCAGGGCAGGGGCTGCGGCCCCCTCCCCCCGCGGGGCTGAGCTCGCCCCTGCGATAGGCCCACTCTCAGAGCCGCACACCGCCCCCTCCACATTTCAGCAAGCTCGGATCCTCAAAAATGCCTCACGGCCTCACCTCTTGGCCTTTGCCCAAGCTTCCTCCCCATCCCGGCCCCCACTGTCTTGAGAACTTTCCTCTCTCCTTAGCACGGACAACTCTCACATGTCACCTATCAAGACCAACCAGGTGCCGCCTCCTCCAGGAAGCCCTCCCTGACTCCCTCCTGGCCTCCCCGGGGTTTAACGGACAGCTCCCCCCAGGCTGCTTGCTCCTCCTCCACCTTGGCGCTCTGACACTGCCGGGCTCCCGTCACCGTAGCGACCCCCAAACTGGCACAAGGCCTGGCCCAAGGTGGATATTTGGAAGCAAGGAAGGATGGGCTGGAACTCCGCGACAGCGCCTCACATCCTTGGGCCTCGTGGCATGAATTAGGTCCCTGATCTTAATTTAAGAGTTAAATAATACCACACATATATTACAAAAGTTAGGTAAATTTCCCCTTCCCTCCTGTCATTACCTCGAAAGCTGCCAACTTCTAGATGGTAATTATGTACATGAATAATGAAATTAGCATATCTATCAGCTCACTCCCTGCTCATTATGTGCAGGGAAGAGCCCGCGTGTTTCCACTCCAATCACCCTCCCCGAGGCTCCCGCCCGGGCTCTGGGAGGGGCCCAGCGCCCACCCTGCCGCCCACGCCGGGCCTCCTGGGCGGGTGCTCACGACCGCGGGCCTTGAGCTGCATTGGATGGGGTGGGGGCCACTGGTGGGACTCGGCCCCGCAGGGCTGGTGGCCACGGGACAGTGGGCGGCAATGCTGGTGCAGGGAGGGCCACCGAGGCCTGGGCGCACCCTGCATGGCCTGCCGTGGGCTGCGGGCGGGGCTTCTCCCCCACCCCCCACCCCGGGAAGTGGTGACATGTGAGTGGACAGAACGTGCTCACACACGCAGCATCTGGTCACAGACGAGCTCGGGCTGGCGTCCTGGCTTCCCGATGCATCTGCTTCAAGACTTCGTCTCTCTGAGCCTCAGTTTCCCCTTCTGTAGAATGGGAACGATGGGGCCCCAGGTGGCCAGGGCGGGGCTGGCCACATCCGGGCTTGCACGCCTGTGTGGGGCGTTAGCTTCGCCACTTACTCACACTCGTTCCCGCTTCCGTCCAGAGCTTGCTGTGGGAAACGGAAGAGGCAATGGGGAGCCAGCGAGTGCTTGTGAGCGGGGGAGGGCGGGGCTCACCGGCTGGCTCTGCAAACTGTAAATGTCAGGTTGCCCTGGGGACCTCGGTCTGAAGCCCCTGACCCCACGAGAAGGGCTCAGGGCGTCAGCTGGTACCACCCTCGTACCCCGAATTCACCGCCTAAGGCTGCGGCGCTGGCAGGCCCCTCCCAGGCCCGCTGGCCCCGCTTAGCTGGCACCTGGCTGCGCCAGGGACACCAGGGTGAGCAGGCCTCCTCCCAGAGTCACCACCGAGAGCTCTGCGCCACCAGCTGAGCTTCCTCGCCCCGGCACGCCGACCGGGTACACGGCGGCCCAGCGACAGGCCAGGAAAGGAAGGGTAAACGCCAGGGTTCCCGTGGA
Organism: Microcebus murinus; assembly: GCF_040939455.1. Taxonomy (NCBI): domain Eukaryota; kingdom Metazoa; phylum Chordata; class Mammalia; order Primates; family Cheirogaleidae; genus Microcebus; species Microcebus murinus. The sequence continues at coordinate 18,675,642 of NC_134125.1, forward strand.
AGCTTCTAGCCCGGGCTCCAGGCTCGGAGAAGGGGCTGCATGCCCACCCCCTGCCACCCTCCACCTGGGGCCTCCTGGGTGGGGAGCTCATGTCTGATCGGCCTTGAGCTGCATCTGATGGGAGGGTGGGAACCATGAGCCTGGGCATCTTCAAAAAAGAGGCTACACATGACTCATATTTTACAACCTCCTCCCCACCCCACCCACGCCTGCGCGGGGCACGCCCACTGCCCGCGGGGCACGCCCACTGCCGGCAGGGCCCCACTTTTTTTTTTTTTTTGAGACAGAGTCTCGCTTTGTTGCCCGGGCTAGAGTGAGTGCCGTGGCGTCAGCCTAGCTCACAGCAACCTCAAACTCCTGGGCTCAGGCAATCCTCCTGCCTCAGCCTCCGAGTAGCTGGGACTACAGGCATGCGCCACCATGCCCGGCTAATTTTTTCTATATATGTTTTTAGTTGGCCAATTAATTTCTTTCTATTTATAGTAGAGATGGGGTCTCGCTCTTGCTCAGGCTGGTCTCGAACTCCTGACCTCGAGTGATCCTCCCGCCTCGGCCTCCCAGAGAGCTAGGATTACAGGCGTGAGCCGCACTCGCAGCCGCACGGTAGCCTGCGCTGTGCGTTGGCGACGGGTCCGTTGTGCTCTTGTGTGATGAGGAAGCTTTAGAGCACTGGAAGCTTCTTTGACTTTACAGGCGGGTTTACTTGTCATGTAAATCAGAACAGGCAACACACACATCGATGTTTTTATTACGTTATTTTTAAATGTTCACAATTTTATTTTGATAAACGAAAAATTAGAAAAGTCGTGTCACGGCTGTGGGCTAGAGTGGGCGCTCGGTCCACCTGCGGCTGTCGGCTGCAGCCGGCCGCGTACCCAAGCGGTTAATAACAAGCCAACCCTCCCCGCCCGCCATGCACTTCACACACACTCCGTCACTGAGTCCCTGCAGGGCGCCAAGCACGGTGCCTGGCACATAGTAGGAACTCAGTAAGCGTTTGCTGAATACATGAATGAGTGAATGAATGAATGAATGAATTCGACATCATCAACCAAGAGAGTCTCTTGACTTCAGCCCGATGCTGGGAATCCGACTGACCTGTGCCCAAACCCTGTTAACCTATGACCTTGGCCAAGTCACATGCCTTCTCTGAGACTTTAGTTTCCCCATCTGTAAAATGGGCACGAGTCCCGCACGTGCCCGTGGGGCTGGTGTGCGAACTCAGCGAGGCTCGGCCTACGAAACGCGCGGCGCCGCGCCAGGGCACAGACGGAAAAGGAAGCGTGTTGTTGCCGTGCTGTCGCCGTGCCCGCCGGCCCACTGAGCTTGCGGTCACGGGGCGGGACGTTACAGACCACGGGTCCCGCGTCCGTGGTCCGGAGGCCTCTCCGGCTTCCAGGTGTGTCTCGTTGGCGAACACGGTGCCCCACCAGCTTCTTCAAAACTAAATTAGTGGCCAATATTTAAAGATCGGGAGATGTCGCATGAAAGGCAGGGTTCTGTCTGTCCTGGACCTTCAGACGTCGGGCGAATCAGAGGCACACCCACACCCACCCAGAGCCCCGTCTGCGGCGCCACCGTCCCCGTCCCCGCCACTCCCCGTCGCCCCACCCGGCCAGCCTCCTCCATCCGGGCAGTTTTCCGGCCACCGGAGGGTTTCCACGCGGAAGCCGCGCTCCAGAGCTTCTCTTCTGAGGCACCCGCCAGGGAAGCCCAAGTCACAACCCAGCGCGGGGAGGAAAGACGCGCCCCGCCGTGGCTGGCGCCTCTCCCCCGTCACGCCCCCCGGGTGGCGTCCCCTCGTCCTCCCTGAAGCTGCATCATTCCCGGGACACTGAAACCGCCCGCACCCCTGCCCTCCATCGAGGCCGCAAAAGGCCCGGACAGCGCCCGCCCCGCACCCCTGCCAGCCATCGAGGCCGCAGAAGGCCCGGACAGCGCCTGCCCGCACCCCTGCCAGCCATCGAGGCCGCAGAAGGCCCGGACAGCGCCCGCCCGCACCCCTGCCCTCCATGGAGGCCGCAGAAGGCCCGGACAGCGCCCATCCCGCACCCCTGCCCTCCATGGAGGCCGCAGAAGGCCCGGACAGCACCTGCCCCGCACCCCTGCCCTCCATCGAGGCCGCCCAAGGCACGGACAGCGCCCATCCCGCACCCCTGCCCTCCATGGAGGCCGCAGAAGGCCCGGACAGCGCCCGCCCGCACCCCTGCCCTCCATCGAGGCCACAGAAGGCCCGGACAGCGCCCGCCCGCACCCCTGCCCTCCATGGAGGCCGCAGAAGGCCCGGACAGCGCCCATCCCGCACCCCTGCCCTCCATGGAGGCCGCAGAAGGCCCGGACAGCACCTGCCCCGCACCCCTGCCCTCCATCGAGGCCGCCCAAGGCACGGACAGCGCCCATCCCGCACCCCTGCCCTCCATGGAGGCCGCAGAAGGCCCGGACAGCACCTGCCCCGCACCCCTGCCCTCCATCGAGGCCGCAGAAGGCCCGGACAGCGCCCGCCCGCACCCCTGCCCTCCATCGAGGCCACAGAAGGCCCGGACAGCGCCCGCCCGCACCCCTGCCCTCCATGGAGGCCACAGAAGGCCCGGACAGCGCCCGCCCGCACCCCTGCCCTCCATCGAGGCCGCCCAAGGCCCGGACAGCGCCCGCCCGCACCCCTGCCCTCCATAGAGGCCGCCCAAGGCCCGGACAGCGCCCGCCCGCACCCCTGCCCTCCATCGAGGCCGCAGAAGGCCCGGACAGCGCCCGCCCCGCACCCCTGCCCTCCATCCAGGCCGCAGAAGGCCCGGACAGCGCCCGCCCCGCACCCCTGCCCTCCATCCAGGCCGCAGAAGGCCCGGACAGCGCCCGCCCCGCACCCCTGCCCTCCATCCAGGCCGCAGAAGGCCCGGACAGCGCCCGCCCCGCACCCCTGCCCTCCATCCAGGCCGCAGAAGGCCCGGACAGCGCCCGCCCCGCACCCCTGCCCTCCATCCAGGCCGCAGAAGGCCCGGACAGCGCCCGCCCACACCCCTGCCCTCCATCGAGGCCGCAGAAGGCCCCGACAGCGCCCACCCCGCACCCCTGCCCTCCATCGAGGCCGCAGAAGGCCCCGACAGCGCCCGCCCCGCACCCCTGCCCTCCATCGAGGCCGCAGAAGGCCCGGACAGCGCCCGCCCCGCACCCCTGCCCTCCATCGAGGCCACAGAAGGCCCCGACAGCGCCCGCCCGCACCCCTGCCCTCCATCCAGGCCGCCCAAGGCCCGGACAGCGCCCGCCCGCAGGGAGGGGAGGGGAGGGCGAGCGGCCGGTCCCCACGCCACGACGGCCGCCACGTGGTAATCAGATGCGGACAGAGGAGACCCCTCGGCTTTCAGGCCGGCCCGACAAGCCGTCCCGTTTGGAAAGCCGGCCTGACATTCCTGAGCCGCCGCGCTGCCAAAGAAAACGCAGGCGAGGCTTGTCTTGGCGCAGACTCAGCCTCTGGCCTCAGCAGAAACCCAAAACATTTACACAGCTGGCCCGCGCCCGCTCTGCCGGCGATGGCCCCGGGTTCTGAAGGGGCCTGTGTCCTGCCCGGCAGGCCCCGCTGCCCGGATGGAAAGCGTCGTGGGCGCCCCCACCCCCACCCCCCACCCCACCCCCACCCCCACCCCCACCCCCCACCCCACCCCCACCGCCACCCCCACCCCCCACCCCACCCCACCCCCACCCCCGCCCCCGCCCCCCACCGCCATCCCCACCCCCACCCCCACCCCCCACCATGCACCCCCCACTGCGCACCCCCATCCCCACTGCCACCCCCAAGGCACACCCCCACCCCCACTGTGCACCTGCACCCCCACTGCCACCACCACCCCCACCCCCACCCCCACTGCCACCACCACCCCCACCCCCACCGCGCACCCCCACCACCCGGGAGGCGGGAGAGAAGGTGCTAGAAAACAAGTGCTGGGGAGCCGGAGCCGGCAGGGGCTCCCTGGGGCCGGAGTTCCAGCGGGGACGCCCGACCGCGGGCAGGTCTGTGCGGGTCTCCCTGGCCGCGCAGCCCACGCCTGTCGGCCAACAGTGGGCCAAGGATGGGCTGGAGCAGTGCGCAGTGCGGGCGCCCGGCCCACGCGCCGGCTCTGAGCGAGGGCCTCCAGCGCTCCCTCTGCACCCCGTCCCGGCCGCCCCTTCCGGCCTCGGCCCTGCCCCACAGCCCGGCCCCTGCCCGCCCAGGAGACCTCTGTCCCCAACGCCGGGGACAGTGCCGCGAGGTCCTGAGCGCCTGCTTCAAAGCCGGGAGCCCAGACGCAGGGACGAACGCGCGGGCTCGCCAAGTTATCTGGGTCTCTCCATCCCGGGGGTCCCCAAGGCGGGCAGGCCACGTCCGTGCCTGGGTGGCCGCAGCAGGCCCTCCCTGACCCGCCCAGCCTCCACCCGCCCCCACGTCGTCGTCATTTCGTGTCTGGCTTCTCTCTTTTAACATCATATATTGCGGTTTAGCCGTGCTGCTGTGAGGACCTATAGCTCGTTCGTTTCCACTGCTGTGTAATATTCCACTTTGTCAACACCAGAGTTTCTGTATCCATTTTATCCTTGATACAGTTCAGGTCACTTCCAGGTTTGAGATGCTTTAAGGCTATAGACTTATCTTCTGGTGCCCAAGTGCACAGCACACAGTAGGTTTTACAATCACAGGTTCTGTGGCCAGGCATAAGTTCAAAGAAAAATGCATAACACAAAACTAAGATTGTTTTGTTGCAGGACTTGTCAGAGCCTTTAATGTTTTAATGTATCGATGTACGTCACAGCTCTCCACAAGTACCACCTCTGTTGCAGGCACTATGCCAGGCCCGGGCAATACGAGGGTTAATAAACCTGCTTTAAGGAGTAAGTCGGGTGGATGGCAAGCATTGGCCTTAAAATCTGATCATGGTTCTTACTTTATCCTGACTTGCTGTGCTGTCTTGGGCAAGTCCCTTGCCATCTCTGGGCTTCTGCTTGCTCATCTGCAGAATGCGAGTTTAGAAAGAAATTATGACTCCCTAAGAGGCTTCCCCCTCTGACACCTCAGTACCCAGGTGAAAGTAACTGGTTTCGTTTTAGAGACAGGGCCTTGCTGGGCTGTCCAGGCTGGTCTTGAACTCCTGGCCTCCCTCCTCAGCCTCCCAAAGCGCTGGCGTTACTAGCATTACTAGCTGCCATGCCCAGCGTACACCTACAAGTATGTTAACTGGCCAGAGGATTCCGGAAGAAGGGACCCTCGACCCGGGTCGTAAAGATCTGGGCTCCCGAGGAGCCGGGGCGCCCTGACGGACGAACGGAAACCGGACGGACGACTTGAGCTCGTCTGGGGAGGAAAGGACGGCAGGAAGGCCGGCACGGAGGGCTCAGGAGGGGACACGAGGGAGACGACTGTACGGATGGGGTCGCCTCCCGCACCCCTTCCTGCCCCTCCGTGCAGCGGGGCCTGGCGCGCACCGCAGGGGAACCCCTGCCCGCCTGCACCTGCCCGCGCCGGCACGGCCGCGGCGCCCCGGTGCCACTGGCGGGCAGCGGCGGGAGCAGGACGGGCGTCTGCGAGGCTCCCTAGGGAGGCAGGAACGGCAAGGAGGAGGCTGGGAGACGCGGCCTCCGCGGGCCAGGCAGGGGGCCTCGCAGCGTGGAGGGGCCACAAGGAGGGCGCGGCCGCGGCGACCCGCGCGCCCAGACTCTGACCTGCTGCCACTTCCGGAAAGCATCGCTCAGGCCGGGCGTCCCAGCCCCAGGAGCTGCAGCCAGCTGACCGCCAGCTCCGGCCATCCCCGGCCGGCTTGGTGGCCCGAGCAAAGGCCGCACCCGGGCGGGACGGCACTGTCCCCGGAGCACACGTGCGCGGTACGGGGTGATGCCGCAGGGCGCGGTTACGGTGCGAATGAACGTGCAGAGTGGCAATCACCGACTGACTGCGCGGTCGGGCTCCTGAACGGGCTCATCGACCAGCTGCCCCATCCCCGCGCCCGGCTCCGTGTCCTGGGCGCGCGTGCAGGCTCGTCCCCGCGAGGGCCACCGCGGGGCGCCGGCGCTGACACGGACCCAGCGCTTGGAGCTCCGTCAGTGCTCCGGGTGAGGGGCCCCGGCCACGGCTCTGTCCCGTCGGCGGGCGCCGGCGACGTGCAGACAGGACCAGGCGCCGCGCACCACCCAGGGACGCGCCGCCACCGTCACTTCCCGGACGCAGAAAGAATTAGGGTCCCAGAGCCCAGAGATGGGGGCCAGGTTCCAGCCCAGCCTGTCGACCCCCAAATCTGTGCTCTCTCTCTTTGCAAGCGGCTTCCGACCTCCTAAGGGGGACGGAGCGCCGGAGGGGACAGGCACTCACCCGCTGTCCACCGCGTCCTGGACACGGGGACACAGCGGCTCCCGCCCGGCCCACCCAGGCCGGGGAAGCGTCTGGAAGGAGCACGAGACGCCAGCAGCAAAGGCAGGAGCAGGGCCAAGGGCTGGAGGCAGGAGGGCAAACGCCGTCCCCAACAGGAAGCCCACGGCCTGTCGGGGGTCCCGGGGGACAGTGTGGGGAGGAGCTCGGGCTACTCGGTGGGACCCCGACTGCCAGGGTGAGGGGCGGACCGGGCGAGACCGGGACCTCAGCCCTCCAGACCAGAGCCGCTAAGCGCCAGGAGCCTCCTGGGTCTTGCAGAGGCACCCCGGTCTCTGTCCTTGTCCCATCAGCAGCACCCGGAATTTCCCTCGGGGGAGCGCCCCTCCTTCCTGCTCGCCCGCGGTGCAGGCGGGACCGGCCCCTGCACTCAGGGGGAGACCTGCGGGGTCAGCCCGATAGCCGCTTCTCCTCCTGGATGCCGAGCTGGGCTCAGGTCACGGGGCCGGTCAGGCCCGCGGCATGAGAGGAGGTTGTGCTGAGACGTGGGAGAAGATTTTTCTCTCTTTAGCCAGGGTCGCCAGAGGGTCAGCCGTTGCCTTTTGTCTGTGAGGCCCGCAGAGGCCACCTTGCCATCATAAAGAGAGCTCCTGGATCAAACCGTACCTGAAGCCTGTCTGCACAGGGACTTTTCAGGTACGGAAGCCAATAAATTCGTCTTTGTTTTTGTGTTGTTTAAGCTCCTTCTGAGCTGAGTCTTTTGGTTTTCTGCACTCCAAGACTCGTCACAGACGTAGAGAAATTTTACTTCCTCGTTGCTCCTGGAGACGTGCATTGAACAAAAGGCGAGAGCACAGCAGGCTTTGAAGCCCCCCCTCTACTCTAGAGAGGAGGAGAAGGTGGTCTGCAGTTGGCCGATCTTGGCAAAATGCTTTGGTTTTGTCCTTTCTCGGTCCTTCTCCGTCATCTTCCTCCCAGGCACGCCACAGCCAGAGCCCTGCCCCCCCCCTTTCCAGCACCGCGGGGGCACCTGCCCTGGCACACAGCCAGCGTCTTAGCGCTGACGCCCTACGGACGAGAAGCCAGGTTACATTTTGTCGTGGAAAGGGTTTCCCGGTCATTCTCTCATCCGGTGTGACTTAGACAAGGCAAACGTGTATACACGGCTTCACACGAGCCCACCCCATGGCAAGTCCCCAGCACATGCGTGCAGCTGCCATTCTCACAGCCAGCCTGCAGAGAGCATATATGTTTAATCTCTCATTTTATTTTATTATTTTTATTGACAAATAAAAACTGCATATGGTTAGCATGCATGACATGCCGTTTCGAAGTCAGTAGACATTGTAGAATGGTTCAACCAAGCTAACTGACATGTGCTTTACTGCATATAGTTTATCAATTTTTTTGTGGTAAGGGCACTTAAAATCTAGTCTCTTAGCAATTTTCAAGAATATGATACATTGTTATTAACCATAGTCACCATGTTGTACAGCAGATCTCTTGAACTTACTTCTATCTTCTCATTATGAAATAAGAAAATGTAAACTCACTAAAGGCTGATTTCTCTCCTGCAGGACTTGTCAGTGCCTTTCCTATGTTCATGTGCATTAATCATCCAGAGAGAAGGAATGTATGTGGCATTTCTCAAACTTATTTGCTCACAGAATCCCTTAGGGTCGGCGTTCTGGGGAACACGGCTTGGGATGGTCCTTGATTACTCCTTCCATACATTACAGCCTTTCCACGGGCCGGCGTGTGGCCCCTCCACAAGATGCTTCCCCTTGTAGGACCTCAGTTTCCTCCTCTGTAAAGTGGAGAAAAAACCCAACTGACATAGACCTGGCAGGGCCAAGAAGAGGATGAGAGACACGCACAGCCCTGACCCCAGAGGATGCGTGTGGCTGCTTGGCCACTCGGAACCCCAGGCCGCCCCCCTCCCTCACCCCCGCCCACCCTTGCAACTATGTCATGAGAGCTAAAAGCAAAGCCGGCAAAGGCACCTGCTGAGAGATCAGGCCTGAGGGTCCCCGCCATGCACTGCCATCCCTGTCGGTCTCTGCAGCATCTCCCTGTCACCAAATCACCCGGCATCTCACAGGGACTGAGTCGGCAGGGAGGACACTCAGGGACGGGCTAAGGGCCACCATCGCTTGTTGCAAATGTGGACAAAGAATGAGCTCCCTGCTTTGTTTTCACTTATTTAAATCTTTTCAGATATTCGACACCATAAACATGGATACGTTGTACATTTGCACCCTGATTCAAGCAGAGCATCAGCTGCCAGGCTGCCCCAGGGTTCTGGTTTGAACCGCGGGACCTGGCCAGCCCTTCCCCTCTCAGAAGGCATTTTCTTACCTCTTCAATGAGAATGATGATACTCCCTGTCTCAGTCAACTTCTGCTGCGTGATAAACCACCCAAGCGCAGTGGTTTAAAAAGAACGTCTTGTTTTGCTCACAACACGTGGGGCGGGAACTCGGGAAGGGCTCAGCTGGGCGGTTCATCTCTGCTCCGTGAGGCATCAGCTGGGCCAACCGGGGCTGGAGGATCTGCTCCCAGCATGGCTTCTTCACCCACATGCACGGCACCTCACGGTTTCTTGACCCTCCCCTGCACCCACGGGCACCTCATCCTCCAAGGTTGCTCCATGTGACCTGGGCTTCCTCACAACACGGCAGCGCGGAATGCCTAGAACAGGTGTTCTGTGAAACGTGAGTGGAGGCTGCAGGGCTTCCAACGGCTCCAATGCTCCAGAGCGTCACTTTTGCCACTTTTCACTGCGCAAAGCAAGTTGCAAGGCCAGCCCAGACTCGGGAGGAGACACCTGGATCCCACCTCCTGCTGGTGGAAGTGACAAAGAACGTGCAGCCGTCTTTAGTCTCTTCACACCCCCTCGCCTCTCGCAGGCTCTGGTGAGAACTGGATCTCGGATGTCCGTGAGGGGCTTAGCTCCGTGCCTGCTGTGTGAGATTCTGAAAACGTAGATCTAAGCTTGTTGCCACCATGCCTGGCTTTGATCCTCTGCGTCCTCACCACGGTTCCCCTGCGAGGTTCCGTCCAGCCCACCTCTCTGACTACCCCACTCACCACTCCCGCCTCCCAGTTGTCCTGTGCTGCAGCCACCCTGGCCCCGGTCCCTTCCTGAACGTGCCACCAGCCCTCCTGCCCCAGGGCCTTCACCCACGTAATTTCCCCTGCCTCGACCTGATTAATGTCTCCCCCTGATCTCGCCCAAAGCAAAGCCTCCTCCGGGAAGCCCTCCCGACTGCCAGAGCAGGTCGGTTCCTTTGCTAAGGCTCTCTCTCCTGCAGTGTGTGGACCACAGCCCACAAGCACACGGTCATGTGTGTCGTTGCTGAGCCACAGTTCTGTCCCCCACGAGACTGGGGCTGTCTCACTTCCTGCCACGGCCCTGGTGCCGAGCTCGGACCCCACACGCGCTTGCTGGACGGAGAGGGGGAGAGGTCAAGGCAGCGGCTTCGCCGTCATCTCTCCATCGTCACCTGCGTTGTCTCTGCACGGCAGTCAAGGCCACGCCAGCCCCTGCCCTCGCCTCTGCCAGCACGAGGGGGCCCCACTGGAGCACCCCGGCCCCCGTGCTCTGGGCAGCCCTGCCGCCCCCACGCCCTTCCCCTGGGGCGCCCCTCCCGTGGAGAGCAAAGGCCCCGGACGCCTCCGTGGAAGCTGCTTCCTTCAGTGGGGACAGCTGCCACCGGACAGGCCGGCCATGTGCGGGTGACCCTTGGGGCCAGGCCCCTCCGCCTGGGCTGGCCGTGGCCGTCTGAGGACAGCCTGCCTGGGCAGCCGCTCGGCGTCCCGAGAGGTGGGCGCACGCTCCCTCCGTTCCACCACCGCAAGGGCACCGCTGTCTTCCAGGCACCTCCCTCTCACGCCACGGGCTGGGCGCTGCAGTCAAACCCGTGTCACAGATGGGGAAACTGAGGCCCGGAGAGGGGAGGCAACTCGCCCAAGAGCACCCAGCTCGTAGGTGGTGGAGCCGGGACGTGAACTCAGCTCTGGTGACTGACCTACAGTCACGGTGAGAGGGCAGGCGGGAATAGCAATGACAGGAAAAGTGGCGTTCCCAAAATGCACCCTTGCACATACGTGCACACGCACACTCCTACACATGCGCACGCTCTGCACACAGGGCCACACGCACGTGCCTACGCTCACATGTTCCCCTTCACACGCAGACAAGGTCACAAACCCACTCGCATGCTCTGTCATGTGCTCACGTGCTCACACACAGTCCCATATGGTCGCACGCTCACGCACGCTCACGCACGCTCACGCACGCTCACGCACGCTCACGCACGCTCACGCACGCTCACGCGTTCAGACTCCCGGGCGGCGCCGTGGCTCGCGGAAGCATCTCGGAGCCGGGCGCCACGCCGCCCACGCAGCGCAGCGGCCGAAGCCTGGGGAGCCCGGTCGGCGCCTCCACCCGCCCGCCCGCCCGGACTTCGCGGCGAGCATGCGCAGAGTGAGGCTCAGCCCCACCCCACCCCCTCGGCCGCCGGTCCTGGAGCAGGCGGAGCGCACCTGCGGCCCGCGCGGGGCCGGGTGACTCCCGCTCCCCGTGAGTCTCCGGCCTCAGTGTCTCCACCTATAAAATGGGAATAACCAAACAGCGCCCCGAGGGCTGAGCCCGGATAGGGTGACCCGATAAAAGTGCGTGGCTACGGCAAAGCTCTCTGTGACAGGCAGCCATGCGGGTTGTCGCTTATTGTCACCGCTGTGCGGCTGTCTCGGTGGGGTCGCTGCGCCGGGGCGTGGCCGGGTTGGGGGGCAGGGCGCGGGGCCCAAGTGGCCACAAAGCAGAGGCTGGGGCTGCTGCCGCGGCCACGCACCCCGGCCGCCCTCCGCGCCCCCGCGCCACCCCACGTTCCGAGCAGAGGTGACACCGGCTCCTCCGCTGCCCCGGCCAGGCCCAGGGCCGCGTCCTGGGAAACACAGCCCCGCGCCCCAGACGCGCCCGGCCCCGCGCGGACGGTTGCAGCGCAGAGACGCCGCGCGGGACTCTCCTTGCGTGTCCTTCAGCCCCGCGCGGGGACAGGACGGGAGGCGCAATTAAAGCCACGTATGATGCGCCATAAATAATAAATCAATAACCATCGGTGACTCGCCCGTCGCTCTTCAACTGGGTCTAAAACAAAAAATTAAATATAGAACAAAGGAAACTATAAAGGAAATACAAGAGGCAGCGGGAGAGAGATTTTCCTGCTGTTTCTTGCCTTTAAAAAACAAAAAATGCCCTCGGAGGGGAGCCGGGTCTTGGCTGGGGGAGGGCCGGGCGGCTCCGTGGGGGGCCGTCGCGGGCTGAACGCCCCCCTGGATGCCTCGCTGCGCGACAAAGCAGGGGTCCCCCCGAGAGGGGCTGGGGGCCCCGCGGGGAGAGCGGAGCTGAGGGACTCTGGGCTGGGCGCTCGGCTCTGCCGTGTCCCGCGCGCGCCTGGGCCTTTGCTGCGACTTGGTTTGCAGCAGGAGGGACGATCCGTCCGTCCCCGGGGGGCTGGGAGGGTGGATGAGCTAGACCAGAGGGTCTGGGACCTGGGAGGTAAGAAGGGAGCTCCTTCAGGTCAAGTGTCATTCCGGGATGAAAACGCGTCACCGCTGGTGTCCAGAGCAGGGCCGGTTGGGGTGTTTCCTTGGGGAGGATGAGGGGGCGCTGGGGGGCGCGCACAGCGCACGCGGGGCGGGGCGGGCTGCCTGCCGGCCACAAAGTGTTGCTCCCCCAGCCTGACTACGGTGTTCGCTCAACCTGCATCTTGTTGAGCACCTACTGTGTGCGTGCCGGCAGGGGCTCCCCTGGGGCTCCGCACTCGCAGGTTTTTCTCCCCCAGGACGGCGGGGGAGGGCTGGGAGGTAAAGTTGGAGGAGGGGACCACCCCCGTATGGAGCCCCCATCTCGGCCACACCGCTGGCCGGGTGGGGAGTGGCCCCTGCCACACGGCTTCACTGCTGGGCCGGGGGACGTCCACGGGCTGGCCTGCCGGAGGACGCCAGGCGTGAGCCACACGGAGCTGGTCTACACCGGCTGCCGAGCCCAGACGCCAGCGCGAGCCCGCCCGGATCAGCCGAGCCGCTGGGCCTCGCGCACGCGTGGGCGGACAGACGCCTGCCAGGCGGCACTTGTGCAGTCACGGGGACCGACACGTGCCCAGCTGAGCGGGCTTTCTCTGCCCCCGACTGCCACGGGAACCCCGCGGCCCTTCGCGCCGGGCGCCGCGCGGTCAGTCCCAGCCCTGAACGTCTCTGCACCCGCCCCGCCGACCCGGCCCTCGCGCTTGCGTGCTCGCCACCCCCACCCGCCCCTACTCTGGCCGCTCTCACCCAGGCTGACCCGCCTGCTTTCCCACCTTTCTGGGCCCCCCAAAGAATTTTCTAGAAGCGCATCTGCTCAAAACCATCCGCCACTACCCAGAAACGCACCCCTGCCTGGCTGTGTCCCCAAACGCACGCTGCTTGTATGTTTTGCTACTTCGCGCATCCTGCACTCCAGCACGCGGAACTCACTCTCCCTTCCCTGCAAACACGATCCGGGCTCGTGACTCTGAGCCTTTGCGCGGGCTGTTCCCACCACCAAAGATGCCCTTCCCCGTGGCCTCTTCCATCTCGGTGATCTCTGTAAAACCTCTTCATAAAGGATTGCAAGAGCGCCTTCTTCAGGAAGTTGCAAGCTGTCCGGAAGAGGGGTGCAGCATTCCAGGGAAGAACCCCTGATCGGTGGGGCGCAATTCACCCTCGTCCTGGAACTGGCAGGGAGCTTGGTTTGGGACTTTGAGCTCCGACCTCCACCAGTCTGCCGTGGAGTCCAGGTCGCTGGGTCCTCCGGCCACCCTGTCCCCTCCCCGCCCGGCTTCCCTCCTGAGACCCGATCGCCCTCGTCCTGTTTCACTCCAGCAGTGGCCTGACCCCCTCCCGGGCCAGCGTTAGATTACAGATAAATTCAGCCAGGCAGGCAGGGGAGCCCATCCCCCACCGGTGACAGTGACCCTGTGGGGGGGGGCCGTGCAGCGGGGACAGGGCGGCAGGACAGAGGGAGGAGATAAGGACATTACGTGGGGGCGTGAGGGGGGGCGAGATCGGGAGTCCAGCATGCAACTGGGAGCTGGGAGAGGCTGTGGATGAGCTTCTCTGAGTCACAAATGGGAAACTGAGACCTGTCCCTAGTCCCACTGACTCTCAGTGGCCAGTCTGGGACTCCTGATCTAGTGCTCCTCCATGTCATGAAAACAAGCCCCACCTGGCCCCAGACACGGTTCCTCTCTCCCCAGAGCACTGCGCAGGCCATGGGCTTATTTATCTTTTCTACAGACCAGACAGGCAGGCGACATCGGGGCTCCTGCACCCATTTCACAGATAGAGAAACTGAGGCCCCTGAATGTTGGCCTGCCACACCCACAGTCTCGCAGAGAGATGGTGGAGGGGCTGGTAGGACAGCGTGGACTCGGACGTTCTTAGATGCTAAAACGGGGAGGGGGCGGGGCACCCCTGGGAGGCAGCGGTGCATGTTGGCACCTGCCACGTGCCGGCCACCGGGCCACAAGGTGAGCGGGCAGGTACGAGCGCTCACAGCCACAGGTAGGGCCAGCAGCGTGAGACTACAGAAGCAGCTCAGCGAGGAGGACAGTGCGGTGGCCCGGGAGGGCGGCTGGAGGAGCCCTGTGGGCAGACCCTGCTGTGCCCATTTTGCGGATGGAGAAGAGGAGGCCGGGGCGGCTGACACACGGTCTCGTCAGCCTCGGAAGCGGCCAGACGTGGGGACCAGGACTGAGGCAAACACAGAAATCAAACTGCTCTCGAAAGCACTGGCAGAGAGCCCATTTCTCGGGCTGTGGACAGCGAGGCCAACTGCAAGACAGAGGAAGGCGCTGTATGTCACAAGCGCGACGGGTCCCCGCACGGCCACCCCGCTCCCACCCGCCGTAAGCACTCCCCCTCCTTGGCACCCTGGAGAGGCCCCTGAGCCCGCCCAGCCCCAGGGTGCCCATTTAACAGATGGGAAGACTGAGGCCTGGGCAGGAGGAGGCGCCAGGCCAGGGTTGGGCCGCAGGGCCGGGAAGTGCAGCAAGCTCAGGCCGTCCGTCCGAGCGAGGCCAGCCCCAGGGATGCCCGCACCTCCCTTCACCTTCTGCAGCCACCTCAGGACTCTGAGTTTGCTTGCTCTTCTCTGTTTCTCTCTCTCCAATCTTAAAAATTCTCTCCTTTAATCCTTCCTCTCCTTCCTCCCCTGTCCCTCTCCTGCCTCTCTCTCTGTCTCTCCCTGTCTGCCATTCTCCGCCTCTGTCCCCTCCCACCGCACTTTCTCTCTGCCCCTTCCCTCTGCCCTGCACGCTCCTTGCGCAGCTGCCCACCCCCACTCCTTGTTGGGGTGCCCCTGCCTCCCGCCACCCCCGCCTGGACCAGCCAGGACTCCCGCCCCACACGGACCGCGGGCGGCCCCAGCTGGATGTGCAGCCAGGGAGGGGCCCCACCGCAGGAACCCCTGCACACGGGGCGGGGGGAGCACAGAGCGAGCCCCAGGGGACACGCGGCCCCCAGCAGCCTGGCCCACGCCACCTCGGCCCCGGGCTCCAGGCGCACAGCCGGGCCCACTCCCGTGCGCACACGCATGGGTAACGGCTGTCGCGTGGAGAGCCGGCCAACTTCTCCAACCTCGAGCCCCGATTGTCCTGTCAAGAGATTGTGGATTCTTTAAAAATATATATATATATAATCACAGAGAAAAAGGCTCTGGAGTCTGCACGAAAGGGCCGCCCTGCGAAGTCGGTCTGAAATGGGGCCGGGGTCCAGGATGATTGTGGGGGGACCCCAGCAGCGGAGGCCAGGCCTGCGGGACAAGGGCTCCCTGCACTCACTGATGTCCACCAGCCCCACCCCGCTCCCCAGGTAGAACAGCCCAAAGCCAGGCCAGGTGCTGGAACCTGGTTCCAGTCCCCATCCCTGTCCCCGCCCTTCCCTGTAGGAGCAACAGAGCCCACCAAGTCACAGCCTGGGCTCCTGCGCCTCGTTCCCCGGGCCACAGAGACGCGGGCTGAGCTGAGACAAGCACGCAGCTCAGCTCACGGCTTTACCGTCTCCCAGCTGGCGTGAGCTCACCCTCCTTCACAGAGAACATCAGACTAGGAGACCACAAACCCTGCATCCATCCCGGCTCTGCTTGTCGGGTCATCTCACGACTCAGTTTTCCCATCTGTGAAATGGGCAGGCAGGACCCTGAGCCCTTCCACGTCCTCCTCGTTTCCTGCACTGCCCTAGAGCCCGACCCGCAGAGGGGCTCGGGGGGTCCAGCACCACTGCCCTTCTCCGCCTCTCAGCCTTTGGCCACGCCTGTCACCCTGCCTGGGATAAGCCATGCCTCCTGGGGAAGGTCTTTGGCTTCGGTTTGTTTGTTTGTTTCGTTCTTGGAGGCGGAATCTCACTCTTTTGCCTGGTTTGGGTGCAGTGGCGTCATCCTAGGTCATTGCAACCTCCAACTCCTGGGCTCAAGCGATCCTCCTGCTCAGCCTCCCGAGTAGATGGGACTACAGGCACGTGCCACCATGCCTGGCTAAGTTTTCTATTTTTTTGGTAGAGGTGTGGATCCACAGGTCCCAGTGCTACAGCGGCACGTCTAATTATAGGAAATTAAATGCTTATAAAGGACCAATCACGTGTCAGGGCCTATGGCCATGGCAGTGAATGAACGGATGAAAATAAATGAATGAATGAATGAATGGTGGGAAATGAAAGTGCGCGCTTCTATGGCACTTGCTGGTGCCAGGCCTTTGCTAAACCCTCTGCACGAATCATCCTCTTCCATCCCCACGTCAACACCGAGAGGCAGGCACTGCTGTGATACTGTCCCCATTCTACAGATGAGGCAGCTGAGGCCCAGCAGCGTAGGGAACCTGCCGGAAGCCCTGCAGCCAGGGCGGGGGCACACGGTCCAGTCCCGGGCTCGTGGGGCTCGGGCTCAGCCGACATCTGTGCAGTGTGGGG
Organism: Microcebus murinus; assembly: GCF_040939455.1. NCBI lineage: Eukaryota > Metazoa > Chordata > Mammalia > Primates > Cheirogaleidae > Microcebus > Microcebus murinus. The sequence goes on from NC_134125.1 coordinate 18,691,956, forward strand.
GGTTAGGCCTGGCCCTGAGTCCCCGCTGCCTGCCCTGCACACACGAAGGCCCCGTTTAGCTCTGCGCGACCCCGGGCGAGACTCCCACTCCCTCTGGGCCTCAGGGTGCCCATCCGGGCAGTGGGCACAAGAAACTCTGCCCCGCAAATGAAGGCCCCGTGCGGGGCCAACGCACCCCCCCACGCCCAGGCAGGGCAGGCCTGGGGCTCCACCCCGGGGGCCGCGTCCGTCCGGGCAGCGGGAAGCAGCTGGGCAGGACTCGCCTCCCCGCCAGCCGGCTCTGGCCCGCGCCCAGCCTGGCCGCAGCCACCGTCCTCGGGGCTTAATATCCTTGGCGGCCAGGCGGGAACGGCCGCCTTTCAGGAGGGGACGTTATTTATATGCGGATGCCAGTCGCGCTCCTGCTATTAGAAATTTCATCGGCTCCTGTGATTTAGGGCTCGCCCGAGCTGCCAATCGCCCGGGCCAGCCCTGTTCCGGCTCGCGGCGGAGGACGGGGACATCATTTACTTTCCCGCCGTGGGCGGGGAGCCCACGCCCCCTCCCGCCGCGCGCTCTCATTTAATCCTTTTTGGAAATTGTCTGAGGACGGACCGGGAGGCTGGCCCTGGGGACCTGCGAGTCCGCCTGCCCGGGCAGGTGGAGCTTGGGGACCGCCGAGTGGGGCTCCTGGGAGGATTCCAGAGGGACCCCAGCCTGGGCCCGGAGCCACCTGCCACCCGCCGGTCCCTGGGGAGCGTCACCTCGGCGGACCCTGAGCTAAGCGCTCCGGGGCCAGTTTATCCGGGAGGGGCCTCAGGAGGCATGGACGGGGACGGAGGAAGGAAGGCAGGGGAGGACGGCAGTGTCACTTGGCTGTTTCTCCCCCCGCGTGTATCACGAGCCCGGACTGTCCGTTTACTTGTTTTGGGGTGCATTGCCCGACACCCCCCTAGACCGGCCCCCTGAAGCAGGGGTCACGGGTATCTGACTCTCGCCGTAGCCCTTGCACGCAATAGGGGCGAGGCAGCTATTTGGGGGGCGGGAAGGGCCGCCCGATTCCCGTGACATCTCAGGCCCGGCGCAGTGCTCGGCGCCGGGCGGGCTCCTTTGACACGCGGCCACGCCTTCCGGGGAGGTCGGCGTGCCCACTGGCAGGCGGGAGGTGGACGCAGGGGTGGCAGCGCCACGGACTCGGCTGCAGTTTGCGCCACACCTGGCGCTTCCTCCGCCCTCCCCGCAGCCCCCAGAGAGCAGGTGGGGTGTCCTCTGCACGCCCTCCCACGGCTGCCAGAGCTGAGGCCCTGGAGCGTCCTCCCAGGGGGACCCCGCTGGGGACCCGCCCTCCTGGAGCCTAGGAGGCCTTAAGTGCTGGAGGTTATCAGGGGAGAAGTGTCAGAAAGGCCTGGGGCAATCAGGGGGCTTCCTGGAAGAGGTGACTTCCCCCCCCTTATAAACATTCAAATGAGAAAGAAAATCAGTCCCTTTGGGAGATCAGCAAATTCAAAGTATTTGATGGCCCACAAGCCCTGGCAACGTGGAGCTTAGAGGCTTTTTTCATATAGAACGCCTCCCAAACAGAAATGTTTTATATGTCATAAAATGTATAATAGAATATTTTATATGTAATAAATTTAGTATGTAACGACTGTAGGTTGCCCAAACCGGAAGGTTAAATACAGAAAAGTTAAAAATAAAAGAGGAAGAGGGAGAAGCCAGTGAGAAGGCGAGACAGGGAGGGGGAGGCGGGGGTGGGCGGGTGGGGACGCACTTTCCCTGGGCAGGGGGTTCAGCGCAGGGGCGTCCGGCCTCTGTGTGGGGGACACGGTGGTGGCGGTGGCACCAGACTGGCAAGTGTCCACGCGTCCTAATAGGTGCAATGCCCTCGAGTGTTACGTGTGCATTAACTAAGTGACACTGCATTTAGCTGCAAGTCATGCAGAAGGCATGCGGTGTTTGCACACGCATAAACAGCCGTGCAGTCAGCGAGTGGCTGGCACGGGCCGCTCTCAGCCACTGGAGTCCAGGAAGGCGACTTGGGAGAAACGGGCAGCGGCAACCGGCAAGGAGGGGACGAGGCAAGCCTCCAGCACCCCGGGGCGGGAGGAAAGAGGAACTAAACATAAGCTGCACGCGCAGTGTGGCCGGTGGGCTTGGGAGGCAGACAGACACAGATTCGAATCCCAGCGCAGTCACTGACTTGCTGTGTGGCCTTGGGCGAGTGGCTTAGCCTCTCTGAGCCTCTGCTTCCTTATCTGGAAAGCAAGGATCGTACATAGTAGGCTCCCCCCTTTGTAGAGTGGTCAAGGGAGGTCAGCAGGATGGTGCCAAGTGCTTTGTAGCGTGTGTGCCGCGGTGGCGGGGCGAGCTTGGTCTCGCGTGTGACCGACGGGGGATTCGCTGAATCACCCCGAGACCCCGGTGGATTCCCCGAGTCCGGGACGCCCTGGGACCGTGGGGAGCAAGGCCCCCGTTCCGTTCCACACCACGCACATGGGGAGAAGGGGCAGCAACGTCTACGCGGGCCGGGGAGCGCGGCGTGGGCAGCGGCAGAGGGGTCAAAGGCACGGAAACCCCGGGTGAAGGCAGAGCAGCATTGCCATGGAAACCAAGACAAAACAGATCTGCAGAGAAAGGGGTGCCCCAGGTTCGGTCCCTGTCCCCACGGCCCCTGTGCGCCCGTCTGGTCAGTCCTGCCTCGAGCCCACGTGGGTCCCCCCACCACACCTCACTCACATTTGAAAAGACAGTGCTGTCAGGCCCGTGCCAGTTTCCCTTCTGCAGAGGGGAAACTGAGGCTGGGAGAAGGGACATGACTTGCTCAAAGACACCTTGCAGTCTGGTGGCAGCCCCGGATCCCCAAGTCCTGCCCAGGGCCCACCGCTCCCTCCTCCTCAAAGCCGCCAGGGACTCTGTCCTGATGGCGGCCAGCACGGCGCCCCCCGCCCCTCCCCGGGCGCCCAGAGCCGCAGGGTCGCTGGCCTGTTTACACACTTTGGTCGCCGTGTTTTCGCTCTTTCTTCTAAGGGCTCGGGATTCAGGAAAACCCACCCAACGTGCATAATTTGGTGATTATTTCTCGTGTCCACCCTCGCGGATGCGCCCACATGCAGATACCGGAATTTGCATAAGACAATCTTGCTCCCGGTCCCCCGGCTTCCCGGGGAGAAGACGCCCAGGTGGGGGCGGGGCGGTCGCAGGTTGGGCCCACCTGGTCCCCTCTGCCCTTGGCCACACAAGGACAGAAAGGTGGCACGTGGGGTGTGGTGGGGGGGTCCCAGGGGTCCCACACCCAGGGGAGAGGGGCGAGGCGGCCCCCGTGGGCTCAGTGGCAGGAGAAACACCCCGTGGCGGGCCGGAGCCCCCCGATTAGTATTCCGCGAGCGTCCCGCTCAGAAAGGATTAATGGAGTCTGATGCTTAATATCCTAGAGAACAATTAATTTGCCCACAGTTTTGTCATGGTTGAAAGTCAAATGCTGGAACAGATCGATGCTCACACGGCGAGCCGGAGACCAGAACCCTCGGCGGGAGCAGAATGTTAATTTTCCCATCCGGGCCCCCCGCCCCCATTCCCAGCACACCCACTCCCTAACAGCCCTAAAAGCCACGCTATCCGTGGACGGCGCTGGTTGTCTTCGCGACAAAAGCCCATTGGGGCCTCCGGAGGCGCCGCCCGCCCCACCCCGACTTCCATTGTGGGATTAAAGCCGGCCGGCCCTTCTTGGGGGGTCTGACCCCCGTTTCGTCCCAGTTGCCCCCCGCCCCCCCCCCAGCGCGGCGGCCCTCCCCTCCCCGCAGGGCCCTGACGTCTGGCCGTCGCCCCCTGCACCCCGTTCTCAAAAGATGCCACAGCTGAGGGGGGCAGAGGGTGGCGTTTGCTTGTTTATTTTCTTGTGGGGGGGGGTCTCTGTTTGATTGTTCCCCGGTGTTGGCTCGGCGAGGACGGGCAGCCAGGCAGTGGCCTTGGGAACTCAGAGGATCACCGGGTCACCGGGGGCTCGAGGACGCGCTTTGTTTAAAGGTCACATCCAGCCTGGCTGGAGGGCCGAGGCAAGCTCGGCAATTCCACCCGGGCTGGCGGTTTGGGCCCGCAGGTCGGGGTCACACGGGGAGCTGGGTGCCAGAGTGGAGGCTGCTCAGAGGCCATCGTGGCTGACCCTCTCGCCTCCCAGTTGGGGAGACCGAGTCCCAGGGAGGCCGAGGCCACCATCCAAGTTCACATGGCAGACAGAGGTCCAGCACCCCGGCTCTGAGCATCGGCCGCGCACTCGAGGCTCCCCTGGGCCACCCTTGAGCCCGGCTCCTGGACAGGTGGCCGGGGACCAGGGCGGTGTTCACAGGCTTCGGGCTGGAGAAGGCTGTCACCATGGCAGCCCAGACCTCGCATGTGTTGCCGTCTGCCCCAGCATTTCTAGCTTGGCCCTGTCCCCCCCTGCGGAGACCTCCCTCATGCCGGCGCACCCTCTGGGCCCCACCGGAAGGCCCGGGACCCCCAGAGCCCCACGCAGACTCATCCACGCCCTCGTCACGGCAGGCAAAGCCCAGGGCAAATGTCGCCGTGCCCACTGGAGGGAAAAGAGAGGGCCCGGGAGGGGCAGGGATGGGTCGAGGTCTGACCCCGGGCCTCAGGGTCACCACAGCACAGCCTGAGGAGACAGGGACGTCACCGCCCCATGGCAAGGGGTTCTCTGCCTGGGAGAAAGTGCGGTGGGGAGCGGGGAGGGCCGTCCCTCAGGCCTTCTCCTCCGCCGGGGGGCGGGGGTGGGGGGGCAGGGCCCATGGGATCCCCCCAGCACAGGGGGATGGATCCAGAAGGTTCCTGCAAACCGTCACCCCTGCACAGGTGGGGTTCCAGCCCACGCCAGACCCGGGGCTGCAGCCTGTCTCGGAGAGAGCCTGTCCCGGCCCCACGGGGTCAGCTGAGGAGGCCGTGGGCGTCCCGGGCCACAGCTCGAGCCTGCTCTGCAGACACCAAACATCTGGCTGCTGCTGGCTTCGGGGGCCACAGGCCGGCCACAGGCAGGGGAGGCCCTGGATTCGCCCCAACACGACAGGGAGACACCGTAAGTGAATGCAGGAAAAAGCACAAATGTGCTTCATGGGGCGGGGGGCTGGCCCTGTCACTAGTGGCGTGGCCTCAGTGTGGGGGGAAGGTGACCCCCTCATCTCAGGGAGCCTCAGTTCCCTCTTCGGTGTTTGGGGACAATAGGACCTGACATATGGATTTAGCCTGTGCTGATGCCTGGCACAGAGAAAGACAGCAGAACAGTGTGGGTCTCAGGTGCCAAGTTTGGCGATCGATTCATAATGGCTGCCAGGAACACTGAGTTGAGTAGATTTTGAAAAAGGATGTCCAAACCTCCTGGTCTTCCTAGAGCCATCCCAGTTACACCTGTTGTTCAGACCTGATTACGAACCATGCCACTTTTCATCCTCAAAAGTGTCCTGGTTTGCATAATAAATGCTATAGTCAGCCTACTGTGAGGCCATGTCCAGCTCAGTGGAAATAATTCTGTGATCAATTGATGATGTCTGCAAGGGGCATAGAAGTAGAGTGGAGGCACCAGTGTCATGCAGCCACCCCCGTTGTTCCCAGGGCCAGAGCCCACGCTGGGGAGCATTCACGCAGGTGTCCGTCCCTGCAGGTAGACAGCCTCGCCGTCTGATTTCACGTCTTTCAAGGAGAGCCCTGGGGTGACGTGAGGAAAAAGAGGAACAGAAGGAAAGAAATTCGCTGTCCCCACCAGGTCCCAGCCTGGAGGAAGCACTGAGGCAGGACCGACCCTGTGAGATGAGGACTCCTGTCGGGCAACCGCGGCTCGGGGAGCCCCACGGCGCGGCTGAACCGTCTGAGCTCTGTGCGGCCCCCAGGGACTCCTGGCCCCTCTCCTGGCACAGGGCCAGACCGGCCTCGCCGCCTGGCAGCTCCGCCCGCCTCCTCCTCCGGCCTCCTCCTCTTCCCGCGCACGTCCCTGTTTCGGCCGCTGCGAGGCTGTGGCCGACAGAATCACGATCCCCCGAAGATGCCAACGCCCTGGTCCCCAGAACTCACGAATGTGTCACCTTCCATGGCAAATGGGACTTCGGAGATGTGATTCGGTTAAGGGTCTTGAGATGGGGGGATTATCTCGGATGAAGCAGGTGGCCCCAATACCATCACAAGGGCCCCTGGAGGCAGGGGTCAGAGGGAGGCAGGGGTCGGAGGGAGGCAGGGGTCAGAGGGAGGCAGGGGTCAGAGGGAGGCAGGGGTCAGAGGGAGGCAGGGTCAGTGTCAGAGAGAGGAGGTGCAGGAACAGGCGCGGATGTGGGAGTGATGCGCCTTGAAGACGGAGCCCGGGACGCAGGAGGTCTCGGGAGCTGGAAAAGACCAGAAGCCGGCCGCCCCTCAGCGAAGGCACAGGAGGAACGCCGCTCTGCGGACAGCTCCGTCTCAGCCCCTAAGACCCGTTTGGACTTCTGACCTCTGGGACCGTAAGCGAATAAACTGTGTGCCTTTCACTAAGTTAGTAGTAAGTTGTCAGGCAGAGGACATGAACGTATCTATCTTTTAATGCAAAGCCTTGGAGGGCAGTGACAACTCTCACTACTTTACAGACGAGGACACCAAGCTCCAGGGCGCGAGAGTCCCGAGTTCACCTGGCTGGAAGCGCTGGGGCCGGATCTGGACCCACCCAGGAGACTCCAGAAGCTCGTGGTCGCCCTGCCCGGCCGCGTGGGCCCCCAACCTGGACTGGGGGACTAGCCCGGCCATCCCTGCCACCTACGTACACTCTGTCACTGTCTCCTTCTTCTCGGGCTCGTGACCCGCGTCCATCCATTCCACACACAGTTGCCGTGAACCTACCACGGGCCGGGCCAGGGATGAGCCAGACTTGGAGACCCAGCGCTCCAAAAGCAGGACAATTGCAATGCGGAGAAAAGGGGAAGGACGGTCGGGGACAGCTCTCCCAAGAGGCACACCGGGCTATCACTTACGTGGGAGCAATGCGGAAGACGAGGGGAAGGAAAAGTGTTCTCCGTAGGGAACAGCATCTGCTCAGGCTCCAAGGTCGCTGAGGCGTGTGGTCCTGCTCAGAGTGCTCAGAGTCCTTGCGCTGCCCCATCACGGTGCTCACCTGTCCGGGTTATACTTGGCTGTTTCTATCCTGAACATCGCCATTACTGGGGCTCTTGGGTGCATCGGCCCTATCCCAGCCTCATTAGTGTGCCCAGAATATGGAGCAAGTCTCCGCACAGACTAGATGACAGGCTGGGTACATAAACGGGGGGTTGGGTGCTTGGGATGGATGGATGGATGGATGGATGGATGGATGGATGGATGGATGGATGAATGAGTGCATGGATGGATGGATAGATGATAAATGGATGGATGGATGACTGAATAAATGGATAGGTGAGTGGGTAGATGGATGGGTTGGTGGATAGTCAGATGGATGAGTGAATGAGTGGATGGATAAGTGAATAAATGGGTGAGTGGGTAGATGAATAAGTTGGTGGATAGAAGGAAGGAGGAAGAAAGGATGGATGGATGAATGAATAAATGGGTGGTGGGTAGATGGATAGGTTGATGGATAGAAGGAAGAAGGAAGGAAGGATGGATGGATGGATAGATGGATGAATAAATGGGTGAGTGGGTAGATGAATAGGTTGGTGGATAGAAGGAAGGAGGAAGGATGGATGGATGGATGGATGAGTGAATAAATGGGTGAGTGGGTAGATGAATAGGTTGATGGATAGAAGGAAGGAGGAAGGAAGGATGGATGGATGGATAGAAGGATGGGTGAATAAATGGGTGAGTGGGTAGATGAATAGGTTGGTGGATAGAAGGAAGGAGGAAGGAAGGAAGGATGGATGGATGGATGGATGGATGGATGGATGGATGGATGATGGGTGGGCTGGTGAGTGGGTGGTGGATGGGGGTTGGGTAGGCGGGTGGATGGATAGTTGGGCGAAGTTAAAAGATGGGAGGGTGAATGGCTAAATTAATAGAGATAGGTAGATAATGGATGGGTAAAAATAAACAGGTGAGTGGGTGAACAGTTAGGAAGGACAGCAAACAAAGAAGAGCTAAGTGAGTGAGTGAAAACCCGGCGATTTGCTGGCGGGAGAGAACTTCCGCATCTCCTCTCCAAATCCATGCGAACCCGGTCCCCAGAGCCTGGCACTTCTCTGGGGGTCTCAGAGTGGCCGAACAGCCGACAGCCTGGCTCCTGCCCACCTTTTGCATCAACCAACCCCACCCCACCGCCCCAGAGGGTGGGAATGTCCTGTCATCCTCCCTGGGCCTGAGGACACAGGCCCCTGACATCGAAGCCACGGCCACAAAAAACCCAGTGGCCTGGGGCGGAGACCATCTTCCTGGGACTCTCCCAAGCGCTTCCGAGGCGATACGGGGTGTTCTGCAGAACCTGGGGCCAGGGCACCCTTCTGGGAAACAGCCTTCCAGCACAAGCAGCCCGGCCCTCAGTTCTGGGGTGCCTGTGCTGTTCCCCCTTCCTGGAATGTCCTTCCTGCCCCCCACCCCCATGATCCCCACTGAACTCCCTCTCAGTTGTCAACTTCATCTCCTGTGCCACCTTCTCCGGGAAGCCCACCCTGACTGCCTAGCTGACCCGGCGCCCCTTCACCCCTGCTCAGGAGCTGTCCATGGTGCCACTCGCCATGGCCCCTGACCCGCCGACCCCAGCGCATCAGCCCTGGCCATGACCTGGCCTGTGGCAGCATCCCATGTGTGGCCGTCCCCCTGCTTTCCCCACTCAGGTCTCCGAGGCCGAGGCCCACCCACGCTGTTCCTGAGACGGTCCCGACAGCAGAGGCCTGGTGTCCGCTCTGAGAGTTGGACCACTCACGTGCCCTTCACCGGAATGTCCTTCTCTTCCCCGTCTCTCCTCCTGCTCCCAGTCCTGCTTCCTGGGCGCCTCCAAATACCTCTCCTTCCCCCCAGGTCTGCATCTCAGGCCTGCTGTCGGGGGACCCACGCTAAGAAGCTTGTAACTGAGAGCTTCTCCCTGGCCACACGCTCTGGCTCCTGGAGGGCAGAGCCCGGGCACCCTGGGTCCCCGCCGCAGCCTGGTGCCAGCACCGGCCAAGCATCGGGTTGCCAGTCAGCAAGTATTCTTGGAAGGAACGGAGGGAGGGAGGGAAGGAAAACAGGGCTGGGAAGGGAAGGGAAGGGAAGGGAAGGGAAGGGAAGGGAAGGGAAGGGAAGGGAAGGGAAGGGAAGGGAAGGGAAGGGAAGGGAGGGTAGGGGAGGAGAGGGGAGGGGAAGGGAGGGGAGGGGAGGGGAGGATGCAGGACTTTTTTTTTTTTTTTATTGAGACAGAGTCTCACTCTGTTGCCCAGGCTAGAGTGAGTGCCGTGGCGTCAGCCTAGCTCACAGCAACCTCAGACTCCTGGGCTCAAGCGATCCTCCTGCCTCAGCCTCCCGAGTAGCTGGGACTACAGGCATGCACCACCATGCCCAGCTAATTTTTCTATATATATATTATTTGGCCAATTAATTTATTTCTATTTATAATAGAGACATGGTCTTGCTCTTGCTCAAGCTGGTTTCGAACTCCTGACTTCGAGCAATCCACCCACCTCAGCCTCCCAGAGAGCTAGTATTACAGGCATGAGCTACCGCGCCCGGCCAGGATGCAGGTCTTGAACCCGGGTCCGTCTTGCCCCGTGGCCCACACAGGGCTGCATGCTCCCCAGATGCAGCCTGTATAGACAAAAGAAACCCCTTCGCTGTCATCCCGCCCCGTTCTTGTCACCGTTCAGCAGAATTCCAGCTCCCCCTTCCTCACTCCCTATCCCCCGCCCCCACCCCCACCCCAGAATGAATTCTGCACTCTGGAGGTCCTGCTTGGATATAAAAAGCCCATGATAGAAAACTCTACCAGCCATTTTTTCCCTTTTTGTCCCCATGAGCAGGTGCACCATGTAATGCCCCTGATTTCCAAGATCTGATTAAACTGTCAAAGGCGCGGCACAGTCGCAATAACTCCTCTGCCTCGGTGCGGCCCAAATTATTACAGACCCGCACACCCGGAGACACTGCAGATAAGGGTCTGGCAGCATTTCCACTGCTGGCCCTGTTTTGGGGGTTGTTTATTTAAATCGGTCGGACGGGGCACACCGAGGACGGGCTGGCAGCGTGGGGGGTGGCTGGAAGAAGACACGCCATTTTTCCACTGCCACCTGTTGACGTCACGCGTGTCTCTGGCGTGCCCTGGTGACTGGCGGCGGTGTTGGAGGAGCGAGGCAGCGGCCGGTGAGGGCTGGCCAGGCAGAGCGCCATTGCGGCTGCAAGGAGCGAGGGCAGGAGGGAGTCATGGGAAAGGCCGAGAGGGGGTGTGGGGTGGGGGCAGCTGTCGTCCGAGCTGGTAGTGGCTCTGGAGGGGAGGCGGGGTGAGGGGCCAAAAAGAAGCGGAGAAAGGAGCCAATAGACATAGAAAATGTACCACGTGTGAAATAACGCCATGCCAGGGATCTGGGGCATAAGACGTGTCCGATCCAAACTCTTAGCATGGCCTTTGAGACACTGTATGATGACGCCTCATCTCTGCCACGCCCTGACCTCACTCGCGTGGCTGCTAAAGTCCTTGAACACGCCACAGGGCCTTTGCACAGGCTAAGCTGTCTGCCTGCAAAGCCCTCCTGCCAGCCGGCTTCCTCTCACCCATTAAGCCTCCACGGAAGTCACCCCCTCTGAGGGCCACGCCGACCATGTGTCCCGTCTCCACCCCCACTGCCACCCCCAGCCACTGTTGCGAACGTCCCATCCCTTCCCAACAGAGCATTCGTCACCATGGATGATTGTGTCCCCGAGTGTCTGTTTATTTGTTTATTATCTGGAGGGGACATGAGCTGTTTGTGTCTTCCTGCCCGGCCTCGGTTGGGGAGGTCTCGGTCTCCCGTTGCTCGTGGCTCTGGCCCGGCCCAGTCGCAGCCCCAGCCCCGCCCCCATCCATCCACGCCGGTCCCGGGAAGGGAGGCCGGACCCAGGCTGGACAGTGGCGACACCCCGTCCCCCAGCGAGAGGGCCAGGTCCACGGAGAGCACACAGGGCTGAACAAGGACATCGGTGTCCCGGAGCAGGGCTGCTCGGCCCGAAGCATGTCAGGAAGCCCTTCCGCGCCGCCCCAACAAGATGCAGCCCCCTGGACACGACGGCCCTTGCGAGGGCCTCCGTGGACGGAACACGGCGGGAGGCGCGCCGTGCACCTCTAAGGTCAGGCCGCAGAAGGTGGGAGGGCTCCACCTGCCTGCGCTCCTGGGGCCCTGGCACTCAGCGGCCGCCATGTTGTGGGGAAGCCCAAGCCGCGTTGGAGGGCCGAGGTCCATGTACGGCCAACGCCCCTCCCTGGGCCCGGCCGGGGCCAGCTTGAGCTGTCAGGCACGCGGGTGGACGGGCCTTCAGGGCTCCAGCTCCAGCCTCCGAGCCGCTGTAGCGAATGTCCGTGGAGCTGGGGTGAGCGGCCCCGCCGGGCCTGCCCGGCCGAAGGCCTGTGGGCAGACTAGACGGTGCTGTTTAGGGTCCGAGGTTTCGGGGTGGGTTTGTCGTGCAGCCACGGAGACCCGAGCGGGCGCTAAGCTGAGAGGACGTGACTTGGGGACTCCGGGCAGCCGCTCTCCCTGCCCCTACAGGGCCGGCGTGCAGGGGGGACACGGACTCGTGGGCGTGAAGAGAGACGGGCGCACAGTCCCACGGGGCACTGCCAGGCCCTTCCCGGTGACTGGCCCGGCGTCCATGGCATTCTGGACATTCAGCGCCTGCCCTCCGGACGGGGGCTGCCAGGCAGGGCCCGCCGCCTCCGGGCCTCCCGTGCACACGCGCCTGCATCGGCTGCGTGGCCTGGTGCTGAAGGCGGGTTCTAGAAGGGCCGGGCGGTTGGCCCTCTGGCCGCCTTCCGTCTGGGGCCAAAGTGGCTGGTGGGGTGCAGAAAGGCGGGGGTGGCAAGGGTCCTGGAGGAGGGGCCGCGTCCTGGGCGGATTCGAACCCGGGTGATGCCTTGAAGCTCAGGGTCCGGGAGCTGGCGGGAGGCAGGAAGGGCGTCCTAGTAATCCCACGTGGGCCAGCGCAGGCGGGATCAGCCGGTGACAAGGCCCCTGCCAGTGGTGGGACGGGGCAGGACAGGGTGAGCCCAGGAGTCGGCAGGAGCCCTGTGGTGGGACCCAGGCTCTGGGAGGCCGGGGCCTTGGCCAGGTGGTGGGGCCTCAGTCTGTCCCCAGGAGCAGCCTGTGCGGTGACAGACAGCGGTTGGAGGACACGCCCGGGCCCACGTCCCTTGGTGGGTGATGGAAGCCCACTTTGGCGCTGGGCCGCTGATGGGATGGAGCCCCGCAGAGGCAACCTGCTCGTCAGCCCTCCCTGCTCAGGCTCCTTCCCGTCCCTCCTGTGCATCCTCCACCGGCACCCCAACGCCACTTGCGCCCACACCCCGAGCCCACTCTGTTGTGGGAGCTCGTGATCTTGGGGTGCACCGTGGGCGCAGGGCCGGCCGTGGGAGGGACCCGCGTGAGCCGTCCGTCCGGGGCTCCCCGCCGAGGCCAGGGCTCGTGGCCTTTGCCCCCAGGGACTCGCAGCCCTTCCCACTTTGTGGCGCCTGCCCTGCCCTGGGCCGTGAGCGCCACGCAGGCAGGGCACCGGCACGGTGACAGCCCCGACCCCACGTCCCGGCAGGACCCGGGCTGGTCCCGGAAAGGCTGGTTAATGGAGATGTGAGACGCTCACGTCCGCGGCTCCTCCCGGGCGCCAGGCCCGGCACCCACATCTCCCACGGTCGCCGCTGCACCCACTGCACAGCCGGGGCCACAGAGCCGGCTCCCCAGGGTCCCCGTGCTAGCTGCCTGCACGGTGCCGTGAATTGCCCCGAGACACGGCAGCTTGGAACGGCCGCAGGGACGACCCGTGGTGACTCTGGGCTGTCTGTCAGCGTCCCTGGGTCCCCGGCTGTCGGGGGGACCCCGGGGGCTCGCCAGGGCTGCGGTCTCGCCTGCAGGCTCAGCCGGGGCGGGGCCTGCTCCCGCGGGACTCGCGGGCTGCTGGGAGAAGTGGTCCCTCGAGGGCGTGGCCGGGAGCCACCCCAGCCCCCTCCCCGCCGCGCGGGGTCTCCGGGGAAGCAGCTCACCTCCTCCCAGCGCGCCTCCTCCCAGCGCGCCTCCTCCCAGCGCGCCTCCTCCCAGCGCGCAGGCCCAGACGGTGGGAGAGCGAGAGAGCCAGAGTGTGCACGAGCAAGGAGTCCTGCTCCTTCTTCGCCTGATCTCAGACTGGGATCTCGTCACCCTTGGGCGTTCCGTTCCTGGGAAGGAGGCGGCCAGGCCCAGCCGCACTGGGGGCGGGACACCAGGGGTGAGTGGCGGGACACAGGGCCGCCGGGAGGCGTTTCGGAGCTGCCTGCCGCCCTCGCGGCTAAGGACCCGAACCCAGGCAGCCTGGGCTCCCCCAGCGTCCGGGGTCCCTGAGCAGGAGCGTGTGGGGACCGACCTGGAGGGCGAGGGGCACCCCAGGTAGCCTGGGCTCCCCCAGCGTCCGGGGTCCCTGAGCAGGAGCGTGTGGGGACCGACCTCGAGGGCGAGGGGCACCCCAGGCAGCCTGGGCTCCCCCAGCGTCCGGGGTCCCTGAGCAGGAGCGTGTGGGGACAGACCTCGAGGGCGAGGGGCACCCCAGGCAGCCTGGGCTCCCCCAGCGTCCGGGGTCCCTGAGCAGGAGCGTGTGGGGACCGACCTGGAGGGCGAGGGGCACCCCAGGCAGCCTGGGCTCCCCCAGCGTCCGGGGTCCCTGAGCAGGAGCGTGTGGGGACCGACCTGGAGGGCGAGGGGCACCCCAGGCAGCAGGAACAGGAAAAGCCGTTTCCCACTGTGTGAGCTCTCCTCACCCATGGAAATGCGGGAAAGGGAAGACGGGGGATTTAAAAAAGAATATAAAAAGCTACCAGCTCCTCTGAGCAGCTCCAAAGACCAAAAAATAGAAAGAGAAAAAAAAGCAGAAAATAGAAAGCTACCAGCTCCTCCAAGCAGCCCCGGAGACGGAACAAGCTGGCAGCGTCTGGAGCCGCCGGGCTGGCAAAGGGCTGCGACTTCTGGACGTGGCGCGATCTGCATGCCGATCCGCTGATGCGGGGGGCACTTTCCGCATTTCTTCCAGCATCTGCAAGCCGCTCGCGGGCCAAGGACGCTCCAGCCAGAGACAGGAGCGCGTGGGTCTGCAGCAGCTGCCGCGCCCGCCGTCCCAGGCCTGTCCCCCGCCCGCCCTCCCAGGCCTGTCCCCCGCCCGCCGTCCCAGGCCTGTCCCCCGCCCGCCGTCCCAGGCCTGTCCCCCGCCCGCCGTCGCTGGCCTGTCCCCCGCCCGCCGTCCCAGGCCTGTCCCCCGCCCGCCGTCGCTGGCCTGTCCCCCGCCCGCCGTCCCAGGCCTGTCCCCCGCCCGCCGTCCCAGGCCTGTCCCCCGCCCGCCGTCCCAGGCCTGTCCCCCGCCCGCCGTCGCAGGCCTGTCCCCCGCCCGCCGTCCCAGGCCTGTCCCCCGCCCGCCGTCCCAGGCCTGTCCCCCGCCCGCCGTCGCTGGCCTGTCCCCCGCCCGCCGTCCCAGGCCTGTCCCCCGCCCGCGGTCGCTGGCCTGTCCCCCGCCCGCCGTCCCAGGCCTGTCCCCCGCCCGCCGTCCCAGGCCTGTCCCCCGCCCGCCGTCGCAGGCCTGTCCCCCGCCCGCCGTCCCAGGCCTGTCCCCCGCCCGCCGTCCCAGGCCTGTCCCCTGCCCGCCATCGCAGCTCTCAGCTTAGTGGACAGAGGCGGATTGAAGGGGTGCAAGGGAAGCGGAGAGAGTTGTGCTCACGTTAGGAAGGAACAATTAACCCTTCTCCTCCTGAAGTCTCTCGCCCTTTGGCGCACTGGGCACCATGTCCACCTGGCGGAGGAGGAAACCGAGGCTCCACGGAGGCCACTTGCCCAGGGTCCTGGGCTGGGAGCAGCAGAGCCGGAGTTTGCGCCCAAGTTCAAGTTCAAAGGCTGCGTTCTTGCTGGCCGCGTTCTACGGGGACTGAAGGAGGTTTGCAGAGAAGGGACGCGGGTCCCCAGAACTCCGCAGCCGGACCTAGGGATGCGGCCGGGCCTCCCAAGGGACCTCAGGGCCAGAGGCTGCTCCGACCCTTCTCCCCCGGGCCGCGCGGCGCCCCACAGAGACATGGGCGTCCTCTTGTGGGGGGAGCCCCTTCCTCCCCGCGTCCCCGCCTCCTGCCTGGGTCTTGGCTTCTCCCGCCGGGGGGACTGTGGAGGATAAAAGGAGGGGACCCAGAGCTCTGTCTTCCCCCAGCGAGTGGAGAGGAGGCTGGGTATGGGAGGCCAACGGGCACCAAGTTGCACGGTTTGAGGCTGCTGTTATTGTCACTGCCATCACGACAGTGTTACGGTTGCTGCTGTGTTTCTGCTGTACAGGATTTTCCTGCCTGACTCGCCACTTCAAGACACCTAGACTTCCCCCGTGCTCCTCCCAACTCTGAGCAGCTTGAACGTCCTTATTCTAGAAGGGAAGACCAGATAAGAGAAATACTTTTTCCTTATTTTATCCATTAGGACTAAAATTGGCCGAGAGAAAAGTGAAGTACCTGTGTCCTCAATAAGATAGGAGGGTATTTCTCATAGAATTCCAGAGGCAGGCTGTCCACCCTCTGGATGGAGCTTCTTGTCTGCATGACCCAGGATGGCTGCTTGAGTGCCAGCCATTGTGTTCACATTCCAGCCAGCAGGAAGTGGAAGAAGGCAAGGAAGAGGAAGAGGCAAAGGGTTGTCCACCGGCTGTGTTTTAAAGTGGTTTCTTTGAAGCTGTCCTACAGCCCTCTGCTCGTATCTCATTGACCAAAATTCACTCACCCGGCCACATCTGGCTATAACGGAAGTTGAAAACTGCAGTCCTTATTCTGGGAGGCCATGTGCCCAGCCAGAGATTGGGAGAGAGAAGACAGATCTGGGGCAGGCAGCTCGGTTCTGCTGCCCCCACTGTTGGCAGTGGCGTCCCAAGGCAGCCTGGGCCGGGCCTGCCGCAGGGGCATCTCGGGAGGGTCCCAGTCCTGGTAAGGAGGACGCCACCACAGGCGTCCCCTGGTGCTTCTCAGCGTGCCGGGCGCTCTCCCGTCCCTCCATCCTCGGAACGCGCCATGAAGTAGGAGACGAGGGGACCCGGGGTCAGAGACGGAGACAGCCCTTCCAAGGTCAAGGTCAAGGTCACCCGGATGACTAGGGACAGAGCTGGCTTCTGGGAGGCCAAGCTCCGGCCGCTTTCCAAAGTAGCTTGCCGTGAACTATTGGGAGTGTGTTCATCCCCTCTGTCTCTCTCTGTCTCTCCATGACAGACAGACAGTCAGACGGATGGACGACAGACAAACATGTGTCTCTCTGTCTCTGTCTCTCCTTCCTCTCCCATCCCTTTTTAAAACACTTAAAACGTCAGCTTAGCGAGGTTCTCCCTTCCTCAAATGAGGTGCTCCCAGTGGCCCCAGGCACCCCTGCCTCCTCCCCACCCCCGCGCGGCGTCTGTCTCCGTCCCCGTGTCCTCCCAGCTGCAGGGTGGCAAGACAGAGACCCGGGCCTCTGCCGGGGGAGCCGGGACCCGGGGTCCCTGGGCTTGGAGGGTGGCGTCCGGGCCCGCCCTGAGTGCCCGGCGCCGCCCCGCAGCTGGGTGGGGTGGGGCTGGTCTGCGAGGCAAACGTCCCTAGACCCCAGCCTGGGGGGGGCGGCCCCCGCAGACGGACATCTTCAGAACTTTCTGGCCACCAGGCAGGCGTGTGCCGGCGTGGCCCCACTTCGCCAGTGAGGACTGAGGCTGGGACGCTCCCAGGCTCCCGGCCAGAAAGGGGGGAGCCGGGACGCAAACCAGGGTCCTCCGGCCCGGCCCAGCCCAGCCCGGCCCAGCCCAGCCCAGCTCCAGAGCTGCTGGGCCCTGAAACCCACAGTGATCTGAGACCAACGGTCACTCTGAATCAGGCGGAGGTGCTAGAAGTGGAGTCATTTCCCCACATTAAAGGCACATGCATGAACACATATGAGCACACACATACACACACGTGTGCACAGGCATGCACGTGGGCTCTCGAGCACATATGCACATACCCATATGGGCACGAGCATACGAACACGTCCATACATGCACACGCATGCACAGGCACACGCAGGTGCACACGGGCATGTACGTGGACACGTGTGCATGTGCTCGCACATGCTTGCTCACACCCACACCCTGCGTGTGTGCACTCTGTTTCAAGCAGGGCCCCACAGCCACAGTGGCTCCAGGTCAGGGGGAGGCAGCGTCCGCGGACATTCTGGTCCGCCCCACCTTGAGAACTCAATCAAGGACGGAGAAAAGCACAGAGCCCAGAGTAGGTGACGGTCCCCAAGACCTGAATCCTCGGTCTGACTCCAACTCTGCAGCCACCAGGGGTGAGTGTTTGGGGTGTTTGGGACTCATCCAGTGCAATCCCCACCTTCCAGAACCTTCTCCCAAGTCGAGCGCATGGGCGTGAATGCCCCCAGGAACAGGAAGCTCATGACATCTCCGCAGCCTGCCCCATCAGTGCCAGGCAGCTCACACCTTCAGACTGGTGCTGTGGTTCCTGCCACACGGCCTACAGAAAGCCCTTCGCTCTCTGTGCCTCGGTTTACCTAACCCCGAACGAGGTCGTAGTAGCCGCCACCAGCCACCGCCACGGCGGGAGGAGCAATGACCGTGGCCGGCCCGTCCGCGTCAAAGCCCGGCCGGCTTCCAGAGCTCAGGCCGGGGGCGTCAGGCTCCAGAATCGTGAGGCCTGGGTGGGACTCCAAGCCCGCCACTCCTTAGGCGAGAGGGCGAGAGGGCGTGGGCAGCGGCCGGCCCTCTCTGAGGCCGGGACGAGGACCATCACACCCGGCCCTGGCGCTGAGGCTCAGGGTCGCCAGGCCTGTGCGGCTCCTCCCCGAGAGGCGGACCCGGGGCCTCCCCGCCCGCTGCCCGGCGTCCCTGCCTTGGGAGTGGGGGCAGGGGACAGATCCACAGAGGCCTCTCTGCTGGGGGACAGCTCTGCACCCCAACGCTGGACAAGGCCTGGGCACAGCGCCCTGTCCCCCTCCCTCCCCACCCTCGAGGGTCTCCAGCCCTCTCGAAGCCCGGCTGGCGCCTCCTGGCGTTGACTCACCGGGGCCTTGACTGCTTGGGGACAGCAGGGACGGTGGCTGTCGGCACGCCTGGGGACCGTGTGTGGGGACACAGTGGGGAAATGCTCCGGGCGGGACCCCAAGCAGGTGTCTCAGGTTGCACCCTCTCCCGTGCTACCGCCAGCAAGCCTCCGTCCTACCCTGGGCCTCAGTTTCCCCACATCCCCAGTGGAGACAAACACGCCCACCCCAGCGGCCACACGGAGGGTCAAGTCCCCAGACAACAGTCACGAAGCCGCACGAGGGCTCCTTCCAACCAACCATTCTGCAGTCAGAAAGGCTGGGTCCCCGCGAGGCAGGTGACTGGCCTCGGCCACGCAGCACAGACGGGTCCACGGGCACGGGGGCCCCGCACGGGGACCCCACTTCGGTGCCTCCAGAACACGCACCAAGCTCGCCAGGCATAGGCTTGACTCCTGCTTTTGCAAACGACCCCGACAGAAAACCCCCCCATAGACAAGGAAAATATTGCCTCGAAACCTATTTACTTTGCAAATTTCGGTTTCCATAACAACTCGGCGCAGCGTGTGCGCGCGCCCTCCTTGCACGTCTCGCCGGGCGGGCTCCGCGGAGAGCGCCACTCGGCCCTTGCAATAACAACACGTTTTTTCAATCAATTTGGGGCTGGGATTTTTCTTTTCTATAAACACACATAAAATATGTTGTGCAAAACTTTTTAAGAGCTAACGGGGAAACACCACATTTTATAGACCTGTTCTCTGATCGTCCCCAGTAGACGCTTTCCGAAGCATGACAGTGACAAAAATGACTGATTGGCTTGCTTCTTTTTTTTTTTTTTTGTAAACCTTTGTGAATTATGTGTGTTTCTTTTCGTCTAGGGAGCGCCTGGCGCCGGCGGGGTCCGAGCTAGAGAGCCCCGGACAGCGGCTAGGGCTCCAGCCCGGCCCCCAGGGCTGTGTGTCCCTAGGGAAGCCAGGCCTGGTCTCTGGTGCAGAGAGGGACACGGGTCGGCGCCCCGGCCCGCCCACACTGGGAACGGGAGGGTGGGGAGCGTGGGGAGGCCCGAGGCAGGGACCCCGCGCGAAGGCGTCCGGCCGAGGCTCGGGATCGGAGCAGACACGTGTTTGGACGTTCGCAGACAATTCCTGTTTCAAATGTTCTGTTCCAGGCTTCTCGTCAGCCTTTGTACAAGCTGTTCCTCCCGCCTGGAATTTCCCCTCCGTCAACCTGTCGAGCCGACACGAAGGGGCCCGAGCTCGGGTTGAGGCTCCGCCGCGGCCGCCTTGAAATTCCTCGGTGTTTGCAGCGCGGGCCCGGGGGTCCACCTCGCAGCTGGCCCCGCCAACGCTGCCGCGGCGCCGTCCCGGCCCGAGTGTGTGTGCCAGGCCCTTTCCTCCTGGACAGCCCTTTGAGGCAGGCATCGCTGGTATCTCCTGTTCACAGGTGGGGAAACCGAGTCCAGAAGGTGAAAGGTCACTGCCGTGCCCCAGGCGGCAACACAAGCTGTTGTGCACCAGGCTCTGCTCCGAGCACTTTTCCAGGAGTGTTGTGTCTTCCAATCCTGGTGAGATACAAGCCATCACGATCCCCATTTTCCAAAGGCACAGAGGGGTAGGTAACTTGCTCAAGGTCACACAGCGAGCGGGAAAGAGCCGTGCTTTCCGGAGACGCCCCCCTGAGCTCAGCCCCAGGTGCCTGCAGCAGCTTCCTCAGCCCCAGGCCTCCCCCTCCCGCCCACTCAACGCTTGGTAGCCAGAACCACCCACCTCCCTTAGCGTGAGCTCCACTCGTGCCACTTTCTGGCTGCAAATCCTCCCATGGCTCCCCGTGCTCTCGGGAAGCACTAACCTCCTTAGCCTAACCATTGAGACCATCAGTGATACGACCTCTGCTGACCTCTGCACACGCCTGGTCCCCTAGCACATGCCGCTCTTGTCCTCCAGTCCGCCTGCAGTTAGATCTCTGCTTACACAAGGGTTGAATTCTTAAATTGTCTCGTTAGGAACCGCTGGTTTCCCACACTGTGCCTGGCGCACGGGCACTCTAGAAAACCTTGGACTGAACCGATCTGTCCAGCTGGAGCCACTTCAGCCCCAGAGCAGGGTGCCAGCTCCCCCATGTCCCTCCAACCTGGCTCCTTCCCTGTCCCTGCCACCATGACTGTCCACACGGAGGCCGGCCCTACCTTCTCGCCAGCTTCCCTGCCTCCGGGCATGCCCCTTCCAGCTATTCTCCCAACTGCAGCTGGAGAAACCTTTTTGAAACACAAACGTAACCATTTCACTCTCTGCTGAACAGCTGATCATTCTCAAAACGAATCAGAAAGCTGACAAGGCCACCACGTCCGAGCCCTGCCGCCCCCACAGGCCATGCACCCACACCCCGGCGCCCCCACAGGCCATGCACCCACACCCCGGCGCCCCCACAGGACGTGCACCCACACCCCGGCGCCCCCACAGGCCGCGCACCCACACCCCGGCGCCCCCACAGGCCGCGCACCCACACCCCGGCGCCCCCACAGGCCGTGCACCCACACCCCGGCGCCCCCACAGGACGTGCACCCACACCCCGGCGCCCCCACAGGCCGCGCACCCACACCCCGGCGCCCCACCCCGCACCTCCCTCGGCCCCGGCCGTTCCGGGCTGGCCGCTCCCCGGCTGCCTCTGCTGGACAGAGCTTCTCCTAGCAAGTCTCCCCGACCACACTCGCGCCCTGAAGCAGCCAGGCTGCTCCCTGCTCCCACAGCCCTCGGCCCTCCTCGTCAGCTACGGCCAGCTCTGGTCTGCAAGCTGCCTCCCGGCCCCCACGTGGACGGCGAGCTCCTGAGGGCTGAGGCTGAGGTTTGTTCTTCAACGTGCTTTCCATGCTTGGAACAGAGAAAATGCCCAGTGAACAGGTGCACGGATGGCAGGTAGGTGGATGGGTAGCCGATGGATGGATGGATGGGATGGGGGATGGGTGGGGGATGGGTGGGGGATGGTGGATGGATGGGGGATGGGGGATGGATGGGGGATGGGTGGGGGATGGTGGATGGATGGGTGGATGGGTGGGGGGATGGGGGATGGATGGGTAGATGGGTGGGGGGATGGGTGATGGATGGGGGATGGGTGGGGGGATGGTGGGTGGATGGATGGGTGGATGGATGGGGGGATGGTGGATGGATGGATGAGATGGGGGATGGATGGGTGGATGGGTGGGGGGATGGGGGATGGATGGGTGGATGGATGGGGGGATGGTGGATGGATGGATGGGATGGGGGATGGGTGGGGGGATGGGTGGGGGGATGGGGGATGGATGGGTAGATGGGTGGGGGGATGGGTGGGGGGATGGGGGATGGGTGGGGGGATGGTGGATGGATGGGGGATGGTGGATGGATGGGTGGATGGGTGGGGGGATGGTGGATGGATGGGTGGATGGGTGGGGGGATGGTGGATGGATGGGGGGATGGGTGGGGGGATGGTGGATGGATGGGGGATGGTGGATGGATGGGTGGATGGGTGGGGGGATGGTGGATGGATGGGGGGATGGTGGATGGATGGGGGGATGGTGGATGGATGGATGGGATGGTGGATGGATAGGGGATGGGCGGGGGGGGGATGGATGGTGGATGAGTATGTGGATAAGTGGGTGGATGGGTTGGAGGGTGGTGGATGGATAGCCAATGGATGGATGGATGGGATGGTGGATGGATGGGGGATGGGTGGGGGGATGGATGGTGGATGAGTATGTGGATAAGTGGGTGGATGGGTTGGAGGGTGGTGGATGGATAGCCAATGGATGGATGGATGGGATGGTGGATGGATGGGGGATGGGTGGGGGGATGGATGGTGGATGAGTATGTGGATAAGTGGGTGGATGGATGGATGGATGGATGGATGGATGGATGGATGAACTGAGTGGATGATGGATAAAGGGACAGGCAGGTGTATGGGTGGGTGAAGGACGGGTAGGAGGGCAGATGGATGGGTGGGTAGGTGGCTGTATGGGTGTATGGATGGGTGGACAGATGATGAGTCATGAAGGTATAGATAGATGAAAGAAAATCCCAGAAACCACCTTGTGGTAGGGAATATTTGGGTGGTAAGTTATTCAAGGTTCCTAGCACATAGTGGGCCAGCAATAAATGGTCATTGAATTAATTAATTAATGTTTACTATTAAAGAATTAATGGTCAAATGCATGTCACAGGGCAGCTCTTTTTCCTCTGTGTTTCCTTTCTCTCTGCCCCCCGCCCCCACCCCCAGCTCCCGAAGCTTCCTGTGGCTGCCGTGTGACTCGCAGTGGCCCCAGTTCCCTGGATTCACGCTTGCACATTAATTATTGAGAGATATAATCCAAATTTATCTAATGAATTAATAATAGACCATAGGGGTATTTTAATAATGAAATACTGGGAGTTGCGTTTTGATAATTACAGCAGGCTTTCGTAATTACACCACGGCTGTGAAAATAAAATCCAAATCAATTAGGTGGTGTGCAGTGACACCCAGGAGCGCCCCTCAAATCTGTGAACAGGAAGATCCGTTTGTCGCTCAGTGGGGGAGGGTCTGTGGGTAGGGTCACGGACTTTGCAGGGTTATAGCGCTGGAAAGGCATTCTGGAAGGGCCAAGGAAAAGAACACCACCGAAATGCACCAAGGTTTGGGGCGCAAAGCACCTCAAAGCCCACTAGAACAAGCCCCTGCTTCTGCAGATGAAAAACCAAGTTCCGGAGAGGAACTATGACACGCCACGTCAGCCTCTAAACAGTGACTAAGCCTGGGCATGTCTCTGGACTCTTAGTCCAGTGCTCGCTTGGCTGTGGACAACTCAGGTGCCCTCCCTCTCCCAGGACAGAGCCCTCGGTGGTCTGCCCGAGGCCTGGCCGTGCCCCATCTCAAGCCCTGCAAGTCCCCACGCGTACAACCAACCACTTGTCGTTCATGAGCTTGGACTGCTTCATCCTCTTCTGCTTCGTCTGAGCCGTGCTCCCTGCCTCTCCTCCCCGCCTCCAGGGCTGGATGTCTGTCCGGATCCCTCCTCCCAGGAGGGATGACCTCTCCCTCCTCCTGCCCTCAAGGGCCCACCAGGTGACGATGGCTCACCTGCCTCCCCTAAAGACAGCCAGCTTCCTGAAGGCACGGCCGCGCCCTGTCCACGGGTCCCCCCAGGTGCCAACACGGGCCTGACAGGCAGCAGAGGCTCCACGCGGGGGTTTACTCGGGCTGACGGGTGGAGGGGGAGGAGGGAGGGAGGCAGGAAGGGGGAGAAGCAAGGAAGGCCGGGTCCGGATTTATTTCCAGAATGTGTTTAACCAAGGCCACCAAAAGGACAACCTGATTTAGACATGCTAGTTTGGGGACATCTCTCTGGATATTTAAGCAACAGTGAAATTGGATACATTAAAGAAAGAGAAATCTTTTCAGGAAGACAGAGAGTAATAATGACGGTAGAGACTGGCGGATTCTGAGCTGCTCCCACCCTCAACGTGCCCACCCACTCCGCCACGAAACCCTGGGCTGTTGACCCCAAGGTCCTTCTCCGAGAAGTGTCCTCAAGAAGGCACTTGAATGTGTCAATTATAGATTTTTTTTTAAGAAATTAATTTTTTAAAAAAGAAGGCACTTGAACTTGCCGCAGACATTGCCCAAAATGGGTCCCGACAGGGCAGCGGGGGCTGGCGCGGCGGACTGCGGGCTGCGGGCCTTCTCAGAGCCGGCGGGGCCGAGGCCGGCGGGTGACTGGGGACCCGAGGCCGCCGCAGGTGCGGCCGGTGCGGCCTTCTCGGCCACCCCAAGTGGGCGGCCGGTCTGGGGGCGGCGCAAAGGGAAGGAGGAGGTCGGTGCCAGGGAGCACCCCGCCTCCCTCCGTCCCCGCCCAGCCTCGCCCGAGCAGGACCCGAGTTTCCCCTCGGAGCTTCTAAAACTTACCTGTGCGCACGGGCGCGCACGCCTGCGCCTGCGCCGTGCTCCCCTCCTCTGCAGAGCGGTGTCCCCTGCCCTCCGCCACTCCCTGGGCGCCGGGCCCCAGGACCTGGGCACGCCCCACAACCGGCCAATCAGCTGAGGCCATTTCTCCGGCTGCAGTGATTGGCCGGGATCGAGCTGTGCCCCACCAATCAGAGCCATCGAGGGTCCTCGCCGACTCCTATGGGCGGGTGGCCGCGCGACTGTTCCGCGTTGTGACCCGGGTCGGTGCCACCCCAGCGCGGCCGAGTCCGGCAGCAGGAGGCCGACGATGGCCTGGGGAGGGTCGGGAGCCCCGGGAAGGGCCTGCCGGCCCCGCAGGCCGGTCACAGGTCGCCGGTCCCCCGGCTCCCAAACGCCCCCAGCGGTGCCTGTTCCCAGACGGAGGAAGCGAGCGGTCCCGAGTGTGGCCTGGGGTGGCGGGGCCAGGGTCAAACCCCAATCCCAATTCTCCTCCCTAGCGGTGGGCCCGGGCCCTCAGCCCTCGCCCCGCAGCGTCTTGACGTGCAAAATGGAGATAACCAAGGAACCTGGCCCTGGGAAGGTTCTGGGAATTCGGTGGAGTCGCACACGCCCGGGGCCTGACACGGGAAGAGATGCCAGCCGTTGTCGCCTTCTGTTGGGGCCGGCTGTCGAAAGTCTGTCTCCCGCCGGCCTGGGCCCCCCGGTCGGGATGGGTCACCACGGCCCCCCAGCGTCCTGTGCAGGCCGGACACGGGCTGGGGGGATGAATGAGTGAACGGAGGGAGGGCGGGCGGGAGGAAGGGAGAGACCAAGAAAAAAACCACACGTCTCTTGCTGCCACTGAAAAGTCCCACTGTCCCAGAACTGAGCTTTCAGAATGGGAGCCAGAGCCAGAGAGGGAATGTGACTCCCCCAGGGTGGCACAGCAGAGAGTGCCTCCCCTGTGCCCTGTGCCCTGCCAGCCCGGCCCTGGCTCCCTGGCATCTGGGGCTCCTCTGCCTGCCCCATCCTCCCCGGGGGCCGATCCTGATTGTGGTGCTCCCTCCTGTCTGCAGAAGACACCTCCCCAGCCAGGTGTTCCCCTCGGGCGCTTTTCCCCACCTGGGCTGGGCTCTTCCCTTGGAAAATATCCCGCCCCCAGGCTGCAAGGAGTGAGGTGACTCAGGGCCAGGTGGGAGCAGCTCGGGGAGAGGAGGCTGGGGTGCGGGGTGGGGACAGTTCTTGGTAAGTGAGTCAGAAAAACAAGCTTCTTTCTGAATAACACCAAGAATCTCTTGGCGCGAACTCAAGTATGCGGGACGCGGGACGTTAGTTTCCTGTAACCGGACACGCAGGACTGAACCCCGCTAGCCGGGTTCTCCCCCACCACCATGTGCCTTGCGTCAAGCCGTGACCGCCACACGCAGCCTCCTTTCCTCCCCTTCTGCCTGCCCCACCCGGGGAGCCCCTGTCTGCTTTGGAGGTGAGGCTGGCGTCAGGGGCCCCCGTTCTCCCAGCCCGGGTGCCGTTCACATCCAAGGCTCTGAGTTTGGAA
>NC_134125.1:18722500-18787500 GCF_040939455.1 Microcebus murinus
CCCATCTCCCAGTTGAGGAAACTGAGGCTCAGAGATGCGAAGCTGCTTGCCCGGGTCCCTCAGGTGGAGTTCCAGGATTCCAGGCAGCTGCCTGGCTTCGAACCATGCTCCGGGCCATCCACCTGTCCCCCACAGGGCTGGCGTTTGGGAGGCTGGGAGGCAACTCCTGCTCCAAGGGGACGCCCCCGCTCCCTCACGGGTGATCCTGGAAGGAGCGTTTGCCCGGGGCCCCGTCTGCGGAGTGGGAAAGCCCTCGGGGCTGTAACCCGAGAGCCCCGTCTTGAGGCTCTGCCCGGGCAGGAGAACAAGCACAAAGGGTCATTTGTCCTCCCGTCTGGAGACTCAGCCGGCCCGGCTGTGCCCCTCGGGCCGGCAAGGGGCTCGCAGGCTGCAGAGCTCGGGCTGTCTCGGGTTCTCCGGGGTGGGGGCCCCCGGGATGGCCCAGAGCATGCATCCGGGGGCTCGGAAATATCGGGGACCCGGTGGGCACTCGATGTGTGGGAATCACCCCCTGGATTTTCAAACGAGTCCTTTGTCCTTGATTGTAAAGTCCCGGGACACACGCTTAAAAAGAATGGAATGGCGCCACAGTGCGTGCCCTTGTGCCACGTCCATGCCTCTTGTGTATGTTTCTAGAACATTCTCTATGCTTATACATGAAAACATACGCATGTGCGTGCGTGTCTCTTTTTCATATACAGCAGCGACTTTCTACATCCACTCCTTTTGTTCACCGCCCAGCGCCCAGGAGATGGGTCCCTGTCGGCACGAGGACAGCGTCCTTGCTCCCTCCGGGACCGCGTGGTGTCCCGTCCCCAGGGACGCCACCGTTACTGGGCTAGCACGTGTGTCAGTTGTTCCCAGTCTTCTGCACACACATCTCTGCACATGTGCGGTGTCACACACGTGTCAGCAGCATCCCTGGACCGTGCGAGGCGCCCTTCCTTTTGCTTGCGAGAAACACGAGCGGGCGCTGCCCGCCCCCTTCTCCCCTGCGAGGTCTGGCGGCGCCGCGTGCCCGTGAGTCCCTGCCTGCACATGGGACAGCACACGTCCCCTGGTGGCGCCGCGTGCCCGTGATCCCCCGCCTGCACACGGGACAGCACACGTCCCCTGGTGGCGCCGCGTGCCCGTGATCCCCTGCCTGCACACGGGACAGCACACGTCCCCTGGTGGCGCCGCGTGCCCGTGAGTCCCTGCCTGCACATGGGACAGCACACGTCCCCTGGTGGCGCCGCGTGCCCGTGATCCCCTGCCTGCACACGGGACGGCACACGCCCTTTCGGTTTTCTTTTACTGAAGCGAAGTGTACGTGCAAACAGTGTGGCCGTCGACTTTGGGTTTTCACGACGTCAGCGCCCCCGTGCCACCAGCTCCCCGTCAAAACAGGGTGCTCAGCCCGGAAGCCAGCCTGTCTGTCGCTCTCCTGCCAGCTCAACTCTGTCCTTTGTCGGCCTTTCGGGTTCATTAAGATCCCCCTTCCCTTCCCGGCGAGTCCTGCTGCCCTGGCTGAGCCGGTGTGCACCGCCGCCCCCCACCGCCGCCCCCCACAAAGCCAGAAAGTGTAAAAACTAAAAGGTTTAGTTTTTTTTTTTTTTTTAAGTAAAAATAAATCAGCAAGAACAAGGGCCCCCAAACGATGCCCCATGGGCCAGATGTCGCTTGCATCCTTTTGTGTACGGCCCACATGCTAAAGATTATAATCATTTTTTTTAAGTGGCTGAAAAAAATTCAAAAGAAGAATAAATTAGAACACATAAACATTTTATCAAATTCAAATTTCAGTGCCCATAAATAAGTTTCCTTGGGACCCAGTCGTGCCCCTCCTTTCTGCGTTGTCTGCGGCCGCAGAGAGAAGGCTTTCGTGGCCTGGCCACTTAGAGAAAAGTGTTTGCCCAGCCGCCACCTAAAGCACCAGGGCTCACAGGGGGGAGAAGGGGCCCCCAGCCCCGGGCAGGGACGTGGGGACCGCAGGTGGGAGATGCTGCAGCCTGGAGTCCGGGGAGGCAGCGAGGATGGAGAGGAGAGAATGGACTTGAACCAGCCTCGGGGTCGGCCCGGCAGCCCTGAGCGCTTGCTGATGCTCAGGCGGGAAGCTGGGAGGCGGGGGACAGTGCGGTGAGCCCCCCCGCCGCAGGAATCACTTTGTCTGTGCAAGGTGCCAGGTTCCCGGAGACTCGTTTAACCACGGCAAGGAGCGAAGGGAGAGGAGCCGAACTGCCATGGCTGAAGTGAGGGAGCACCGGCGTGGCCTGGGCCTTTCGTGTCTGGCGCCACAGAGGAAGTGCCTGGGAAATGTGAGGGTCCCCTTGCCCAGCTGTCCGTCCAATTGGAAGGCGAGTTGTCCGTAGGCGGTTCACACGGGTGGCAATGTTTCCAGGCGCTTCCGTCTTGAGTTCTCCCGGCTTCCAGCCCGAGAGGGCACTCACAGGTTCCAGGCGCATGCCCGTAGGAGCTCCCTGGTGGTGCCACTCGGGAACCCTGAGCGAGTCTCTTTACGCCTTGCAGCCTCAGTTTTCTCTTCCGGGAAATGGGACCATAGTCTTGACCTTGTAGAAAACGGCTTCAGAGGTTAAAGGAGATATTGTGTGTGAAGCACCAGCCCCTAAGAGCCATGGCCCAAATGCCGCCCGCACTGTGAGCCCCCCAAGAGTCTCTGTAGATTGGGCAACCGAGAAATCTGCCATTTTCTCTACTTGGAGAATTTCCCCTCAAGAGGCTGGCTCTGCAGGGGAGGAGGAAGGAGGCAATGAGAGTTTGGGGAGCTACCAGTCCTAATTCTGAGTGATGCCGGAAGTTGCTCAAACACAATCAATTAGGCGCCCAGATTAGCGTATTTTTCATTGTACTACAGCTGAGAAGAGGAGATTCTAGAGACTGTTTATTGGTATTCTGAGCTAATATTTATTAAAGTGATTAATATGTTTTTCAAATACCCGTGACAGGTGTGGCGGGTGTTATTTATCTGCACCCGCAAGAGCTGAAAGGGCGAGGGGTGGGAGCCACTCAGAGCAGGGCACCAGGTAGGGGCCTCGGGGGCCCACGCCCTGCTCCGGGCCCCTTCCCTGCTGGGCCTGTGCCTTCCCTCTTCCCCGTCTCCACCTTCCACTTCCCCCCTGCCGACCTGACCGTTGCCACCAGCATCCAGTGACGTCTGCCACCGTGACAACCAGAGACCTGGCCGGACCCCGCCCCACTCCCGGGCACCTTCTCCCCCAGCTGTCCTGCTGTCCTCGACTTCCCGCCGCAGCCAAACCCCCCAAACAACCCTTTCCCTCCCTACCTCCTGCACTCGCTCTCCAGCCCTTGCTTTTTAAACATCATCGTGAAATATTAAAAGCATACGGAACCTTCTAGAACACCCCATCCGAAAGAAACTTCCTGCCATCACGGAAACGTTCTAGATAAATCCGCTGTCCAATACGGGGGCCACCAGCAATGTGGGCTATTGAGCTCTTGAATTGGGGTTAGTGCCACTGAGACACCAAATTTTAATGTACTTTTAATGAATTTACATCGAAATTTAAGTAGCCATGTGCGGCTAATGGCCTCCACATGGGACCACTCAGCTCCAGAGAGTGACACAGGGGCCCCCTGTGCACCTGCTACCCACCGGTGTCATCCAATGTCCGCATTTTGTCATGTCTGTTCCAGGATTCTTTTACGTATCAAAACCTTATAGATTGATTCTCTTTTTTCCTCGGATGAGTTAATCACTACCTTACGGTCGGTATTTACCTTTTTCACTTATGCTTTTATCTTTCAATATATACGTAAGTGTCCATGAGCAATATATAGTACTTTTTTTTTTTTACATTTTAACATTTTACATAGATACTAACCTACTTTATGCATCATTCTACGACTTGATTTTTTTTTTTTTTACCAAGTCTTGTTTTTCCCAACTAACACAGCACTGGGTCATTTTCACCGTTGTATAAAGTTCTACCGCAAGAGCCTACATCGATTCATTCCTCATCCTTGTGTTAAAGAACTTTTGTTACTAACAACATTGCAGTGAACACCTCTGAGCATGCGCCCCTGGGCAACAGGCCGCCAGGCCTAGAAGCGGCTCACCAAGGAAGACAACAGTGGCCGGCTGGCACAGCTGTGTCAACCGCTCCCACGGGCTCTCCCGCACGGCCGTGCCAACCCAGCTGCCAGCAGAGGGAAGCCCTGCCCCCCACAGGCTCATTGACACTCGGTATTCTCAAGTTCTAAAATGTCTGGCAAACAGATGGGTAGTGCCTTACGGTCGTTTCAATGTGTATTTTCTGTTCACTCATGAGGGCAAACATCTTCCACGAGTACTGGCCATTGGGTCCTTTTGAGCACTGTCTGTGGTCACATTCGCTCCCTATTTGTCTATTGGCTGGCTGGCGTCTTTCTTATTGATTTGCGAGAGCTCTTTACATATTATGGATCCCCTTATGTGTTCTGTTCTCACTTATGTGCTTGGATATATTTCTTCTAGTCTTGATTTCTCTTATACCTTATTATATTTATGGTGTCTTTGGTTGAAAAGAATTTTTTTTTTAATTTTAAGATAGTCAAATGTATCAATCCTTTTCTTTAGGGTTTACGTTTTGTGTGCTATGGTTAAGAAAGCTTCCTTTACACCCAAGGTTATGCAGACATCCTATATTTCCATCTAGAACTCTTAAAGTTTTTCTTTTTGCATTCAGATCTTTAATGCATCTTGAGCGTATTGGTATATATGTGCATATATGTATATATGTGAGCTCGGGATCTAACATAGTATTGCGTGTATTAGTTGTCTGTGCTGCACGACAAACTACCACAAATTTGGTTGATTAAAAGCACCCGTATTTATGATCTCGCAGTTTCTGTGGGTCGGGGCCGAGGTCTGGGCTCAGCTTAGCGGGAGCCTGTGTCCCGGGTGGCACACGCTGCCACAGGTGTCGGCCGGGGCTGGGCTGTCATCAGAGCCAGGGGGGACCTGCTTTCAAGCTCCCAGGCTGTTAGCAGATTCATTTCCTTGCAGCTGTAGGAGTCATGGCAATGTGTCTCTTCAAAGCCAGCAGCGAGGAGAGAAAGATCAAGAAAAGAGACAGAGAGAGACTGTGTAAGGTGACATAGTCGCGGAAGTGACATCCCTCCCTTTGCCTTATGCTATTGGTGAGAGCCAGGCCCGGTCCTGCCCACTCAACAGGAGGGGAGGGACCTCCAGGGGACGGGCACCACGGCGGCCACCTCAAACACCGTCGGGCACAGAATGTGGTCTGATCACCGTTTTCCAGCGTTTTCTTTAGATGGCCCGCGCCTTCTCCACCCCCCATGGTGTACGCAGCTTCCACGGGCCCAGGGTTCTGCGTCTGGGCTCTTGGTTGGTGGCCCTGTTCCAGCGGGCGTGCTGCCCCACCACCCTGTGAGCACACTGGGGCGGGGCCGCCACGCTGGCGTCTTGCTGGGCTCCGCGGGGTGCTCTCGGCCCTCAGCCCACTGGAGGCTCGGGGATGCCGGCCACTGTGGACGTCCCCTTCCCTCTTGACTCTTCCCCCCCCAGACTTGAGGCTTCACATGGGGGTCCCCTAAGCCAGACGCCCCTCCCTCCCGATGTGCGGGCCCTCGCGTTTGCTGCCGGGGCGACCGCATCTGCTCCTGGGACCAAACCCCCTCTTCATGTTGGAGATGCTCGATGTCCCTGCCGGCCGGAGCCCCCCAGAGCCCCAAGTGCGAGTGGCCAGTGGCCTGCCAAACGCCGCCTGGAGACCCGAGGTCAGCTCTGCCTCCACTCGCCCCACAGAACTCTGATGCCACCACCTCCCCGAAAGGTCCCACTTCCCCGGCACTGTCACCTCCTCCTGCTGACGCCCCACCCCCCGGGGCCTGACCACCTTGCACCCCTCTCAGCTGCCCCCTGCCCGGGCGGGTCCCCTGTGGCCCGGTGTCCACCCTGGCCTGCAGCCGCTTCTCGCTGGGCGGCCAGAGCAACATTTTTAAAGCCGTAAATCATAGCACATCACCCCACTTAACACCCTTTCCGCGGCTTTCTGCGGCTTTCCCGCCCTCGATGGGCGGCCGGTCCCCCGCGACCCCGTCCGTCAGCGCGGCCCCCACGCGCGTCTGCCCTGGCCAGCCCCCGGGATGACCCGCTTGTCTCTCTAAGTGGGGCAGCGGGGGTGGTCCTCAAGGGCCGGGGGACGGAGCCAAGTTTCCCGTGGAGCGGCGGGCCGCGCCCCGGCAGGCAGGTGGGGCGGACGGCGCTGTTGACTCAGCCTCTCCGAGGCGTCTGGTGGCGGGAGAGGTTATGAATAAGCTCTTAATCCCGGCCGGGAGGGCCGGCGGCCGCCCGCGGCGTTTATTGACACACGGTCTGCGTCTGCTCGGCCAGCGCCCCAGGCTGAGGGCTGTGCGGGGGCTGGCGGCCCCGCTCACCTGGCCGCCGGGCGCGGACGGTGGCGGGAGGGGACGCATCTGGGAAAACTCCCGTGAGCAGGCAAGGGACCCAGAGCGCCTGCCCCCGAGGGCCCACGGGACGGACGCCACCAGGAACCGGGCGGGCGGGGCTGCTGGACACCCGTCACTGCTCAGGCTGTCTCCACTGGCAGCGGGCCCTGGAGGCCGGGGCGGGGGCACGCTGAGCTCACGGGCTCCCTTGCTGCGTGGCTTGAGGCCGGGCAGGCTCCTCTGCTGGGCCTCAGTTTCCCCAGCAGCATCACAGCCGTTCTGTTCCGTAGACAGAGACGAAAGCACCTCGGGCAGCGTCCGCACACAAGCGACCGTGACTTTCTGCAGAGCGTTTGAGGACCCCTTCTCCAGCGGGCGGCCGAAGTTCAAGGGCGACTCACACACGGCCGTCGGGAGCCGTCCCGATGGCGTCGGGAGCCGGGACAGGCGTCCGAGTGCACAAATGGGCCGGCAGCATAGTCCAGTCTGGTGAAGAACACAGGCATAAAATATAATTTTTCTGTCTGTTACTGGGGCAGGGGCCACAACAGCCGTGCTGTAGCCGCGTGGCAGGGACCGCGCCCCGGCAGCTGGCGCAGGCCTCGCACCCGGCGCGCTCGCTGGGCCCCTGCGACAGACAGTCGGAAGGAGGGTGGCGGGCCCCGGCTCGTCACAGGGTGGGCTCTGAGCCTGCAGCCCTGGGCTCGAATCTGATTTCTTCCTCGCTGGCTCTTGGCCTTCAGCAAACCTCCTCCCTTCTCTGGGCCTGCTTCCCCGTCTCTAAGAAGAGAATGACCGCGCTCCCTGTCTTCATCGTCCACGCCCGTTTCTTGTGCTCGAGAGAGACACACGGTTGCATCACGCAGCTGTACCCACGAGCACGAGTCATCGCGGGCATTTGTGGAGCGCTGACCACGCCCCGGGCGCCATGCTCAGCCGTCGAGCTCTGAGCTTGTCCCCACTTCACAGAGGAGCGGCCGAGGCTCAGAGAGGGAAGGAGCGGTGGCAGTCACTTACGCACAGACAGGACTCCAGTGAGTGGCCGCTCAGCAAATGAGGGTCACCCAGCCACCGACGGTCACTCGGCCAGTGAGTGGTCACCCAGCCACCGACGGTCACTCGGCCAGTGAGTGGTCACTCAGCACCAACGGTCACTCGGCCAGTGAGTGGTCACCCAGCCACCGACGGTCACTCGGCCAGTGAGTGGTCACCCAGCCACCGACGGTCACTCGGCCAGTGAGTGGTCACCCAGCACCGACGGTCACTCAGCCAGTGAGTGGTCACTCAGCACTGACGGTCACTCGGCCAGTGAGTGGTCACCCAGCCACCGACGGTCATCGGCCAGTGAGTGGTCACTCAGCCAGACAGTGGCACCCAGCCCACAAGCGGCCTTTCAGCCGGCGGTGGCGTCCCAGGATTCAGAGGAGGTGGGGTCTCACTCCAGATCGCGAGCCCAGCGCCCGCGTGGAGAGCTGGCTGGCCGTCCAGGGCCATCGGGGGACCTGGCTGTGGCAGATCCCACAAGCGTCCGGCCTCGCGGCTGAGGGCCGTGGAGAGGGGAGAATGGGTGCACTCCCCCTCCTCAAAACACCCGTTCTGAAATAAGTTTCTAGGTCTTGGCTTTTTGCCACAAACAATGGTAACATGGGGCCCTGGGAAAGTTCTGGAACCCGAGTTGGCTTGGAGGGAGGAGGTGGGGAAGACAGCCCTCCCAGGCAAAAGCTGTGGTCCGGGATGGCGTCGGTTTCTGGGAAAGGAGGGGGTGAGGACCGCCCCTCCCCAAGAGGCCCCAAAGCTCTTCCTCTCTCTGGCCACACGGGAGGGGCAGATTCAGCCAGGAGGCCTCGAAGTGCACGAGGTAGGAGCCTGTGTATGGCTTCCAAAGCCGGCTCACCCCAGCCCTGCTCCTCGCTGGCTGTGTGGCCTCGGGTAAATCACTTCCCTCTCTGAGCCTCAGTTTCCTCATTCGTGAAATAAAGCCAGTATGAGACCTCCCCCGCTGGATCACCATGAAGACTCAGTGAGGCTCTGGGTGGCCATGTGTTCAACAAGAAGCCCAGCACACACTAAGGGCTCAGGAAGGGGCACGCTAGTTATCTGTTTTAACTCCTAGTCAAAGTTCTTTACCACTTGTCATCCAGATCCGAAGACAAATTAGACATCCTGGCCTATGATGGGGATGGACACCCCAGAAGGGGCTCAGGAGGGTAGCATAGGAGTCTATAAAAAGGATCTCAGATGCAATGAAGAAGATAAAAGAGGGACATGGGGGTGAGAAGGACAGTGAGGACAGGAGGCACCTTAGTTGGGGCAGCCAAGGGAAGTCCTCAAACTGAGATCCGAGTGACAAAATGGAGCCAGCCAGAGGGCAGCATGATCCAGCAGAGGGAATAGCTGGGGCAAACACCCCCAAGGCAGGAAGGAGCTGAGTGTTCCTGAGGAATAGAAGGAAGGTCAGTGTGGCTGGAGCAGAGAGGGTACAGGCAGGACTGTGAGGGCTGTAGTCGGGGAGCTGGCCAGAGGCTGGGTCAGCAGACACATGCAGGCTCAGAAACTTGCAAGGTTCCAAGTGCAAGAGACATTGGAGAGTTTAAGCAGATCTGAGATCTGTTTTGAAAGCTCTTTGGTCCTAATGAGAATAGTTTGGAAGGCACCAGAGTAGAAGCTGGGAGACCAAGGAGAAGGCTGTTGTGACAATATGGGGGAGAAATGAATGTGTCTGGAATATGGCGTGAAGGGCAGATTCTGAAGAAATTATGGAGAGACCTTTGACAGGATGCACTGGCAGATGGTGTTCCAGTTACTTATTGTATGTAACAAACCATCGAAACCTTAGTGGCTTAAAACAAGGATCACTTTAGTGCTCATGAGTCTATGGGTCAGCAGTCAGGCAGGCTCAGCAGGGAGGGTTCATCTCCAGGCAGGATAACCAGGGGGGGTCATCTTTGGGCAGGATCAGCAGGGACGGTTCATCTCCAGGTAAGATCAGCAGGGAGGGTTCATCTCTAGGCAGGATCACGGGGGGGGGGGGGGGGGGGTCATCTCCGGGCAGGATCAGCAGAAAGGGTTCATCTCCAGGCAGGATCAGCAGGGACGGTTCATCTCCAGGTAAGATCAGCAGGGAGGGTTCATCTCTAGGCAGGATCAAGGGGGGGGGGGTTCATCTCCAGGCAGGCTCTGCAGGGAGGGTTCATCTCCAGGCAGGCTCTGCAGGGAGGGTTCATCTCCAGGCACGCTCTGCAGGGAAGTTCTTCTCCAGGCAGGCTCAGCAGGGACAGTTTATCTCCAGGCAGGCTCAGCAGGGAGGGTTCATCTCCAGACAGGCTCTGCAGGGAAGTTCTTCTCCAGGCAGGCTCAGCAGGGAGGTTCTTCTCCAGGCAGGCTCTGCAGGGACGGTTCATCTCCAGGCAGGCTCTGCAGGGAAGTTCTTCTCCAGGCAGGCTCAGCAGGGACAGTTTATCTCCAGGCAGGCTCAGCAGGGAGGGTTCATCTCCGGGCAGGATCAGCAGAGATGGTTCATCTCCAGGCAGGCTCTGCAGGGAGGTTCTTCTCCAGGCAGGCTCAGCAGGGATGGTTCATCTCTGCTGCACATGGTGTCACCAGGGCCCATTCATTCGGGCACATGCAGCTGGGGACTGAGGTGGGCTGGAGAGTTCCAGACACATCCACCCACATGCCTGTGGCTTAGGTCTGGCTATTGGCTGGGACACCCCAGTCCCCTCTAGGTGGCTTCTCTCTCTCCAGCAGGATAGCCTGGGCTTCCTTCCCTGGTGGTCAGGGAACCACAAGAGCAAAAGTGGAAGCCTAGGCCTCTTGAGACCCAAGCCCAGAACCGGCACAGAGTCACACCCGCCACACTCTGTTGGCCACAGTGAGTCAGGTGGCTGAGACCAGCCTTGAGCACAAGGAAACTAGACTCCGCCTAGTGGTGGGAGGAGCCGTGTGCGCACACAGGCAGGGGAGGGATTGATGGCGGCCACGTCCGCCAACAACCAGCACGATGGGACTCAGGTGGGTGAAGAGGG
Source organism: Microcebus murinus (assembly GCF_040939455.1). Taxonomy (NCBI): domain Eukaryota; kingdom Metazoa; phylum Chordata; class Mammalia; order Primates; family Cheirogaleidae; genus Microcebus; species Microcebus murinus. The sequence goes on from NC_134125.1 coordinate 18,732,937, forward strand.
GACTCGGCACAACGCCCAGGGGTTTGGCTGGGGGGACAGCGGTGCTATTAATCAGGACAGGGACAGCTGCCGTGTGGATGCCGAGCTGCTGGGGGCGGGAGGCCAACCGGGCATCTCCCCTCACGAACGTGGCTGCCCGCGGCAGGGGTCCCCTCTGCGCAGTGACCCTGAGAGCCAAGGACGATTCGCCCATGCTAGAGGCGAAAGGCTCAGAGAGGCGAAGCGTTTTGCCCACGGGCGCTCAGCAACTTAGCGTCAGAGGAGGGATTGGAGCCCCGGGTGGGAAGCAGGGAGCATTTTATCTCCCCACTCTCGCTCGACATGGACCCAGGGAGCAGGCGGGAGATGCTGCCTTTCTACGACAGATAGAAACAAGGACTGGCGTTCACCGGGGGCTGACCACGTGCCAGGCATCGCTAAGTTGTCATCCCAACAACCACGCAGAGTAGCTACGGTTATTGTCCACAAGTTACAGAGCAGGGAACTGGGGCTCAGAGAGGGGAAGGGACTGGCCCAAGACCACACAGCGTCCACTCACAGAGACGGAAATCGAATCCAGGCCTGCCTGACCCCAAAGCAGGGAACCATCCGCCTCGGCCCTCTGCCATCTTTGACGCCACCATGCTGTCATGTGGGACTCATGACACGGCCACGCCAAGGACCTTTGCCCGAGAATCCACACCAGACGTCCACACCCCGCAGCTCGCCCCGGGCCAAAGCCAGCCTGCTGCCTGCTTCCGAAAACAAAGTTCTCCTGCAACGCAGCCACACCCGCTCAGCTACGTGTTGTCCGGGACGTCTTTCGTGTGACGATGGGAGAGGCGGGGACTCGCCACCGAGACTGGCAGCCCTAAGATATTTGCTAGGCACGGGCCCTTTGGAGGAAATGTTTAGAGGAAAAGCGTAGCGAGCCCTGATGTAGAGCAAAGACGGCAGCATCGTGGCTTCCCGTTGCGGAAATGAGGAGAGGGACGCCCGGGATGGGGGGGGGGAGGGCTTGGCCGAGGCCACACGGTGGCAGAGCAGGGATGCGACCAGAGGCCTCGAGACTCTGCCCCTCACCCGCTTGTCTGGTGCAGCCCCAGGGAGCAGCGGCCAGGGCGGGACCCGGGCCAGGGGAGGCGAGGGAGGCCGAGCAAGGCTCCTTCCCGGCCTCAGAGAACGTTCTCGGCTGGTGGACGGGAGGAAACGCCGGAGACCTTGGCAGCTTTGAGTTTTTGATGGGGCTTTCGGGCAGCTCCTCACCCCGTTCCTTCCTCTCCAGCCCCAGGGCTCCTCGCAGGGCTCGGGGTGCGCTGGAGAGCGGAGCCCCCCCTGTCTAAGTCACGGGACCTCCGGCCCCCAAGGGAGCCCCTCCTGCGACGAGACTGGGAATGCCAGGAGATGGGGAATGTGAGGAGACTGGGAATGCCAGGAGACTGGGAATGCCAGGAGATGGGGAATGTGAGGAGACTGGGAATGCCAGGAGACTGGGAACTGGGAATGCCAGGAGACTGGGAATGCCAGGAGACTGGGAATGCCAGGAGATGGGGAATGTGAGGAGACTGGGAATGCCAAGAGACTGGGAACTGGGAATGCCAGGAGACTGGGAATGCCAGGAGACTGGGAATGCCAGGAGACTGGGAATGCGAGGAGACTGAGAATGCCAGGAGACTGGGAATGTGAGGAGACTGGGAATGCCAGGAGACTGGGAATGCCAGGAGACTGGGAATGTGAGGAGACTGAGAATGCCAGGAGACTGGGAATGCCAGGAGACTGGGAATGCCAGGAGACTGGGAATGCGAGGAGACTGAGAATGCCAGGAGACTGGGAATGTGAGGAGACTGGGAATGCCAGGAGACTGGGAATGCCAGGAGACTGGGAATGTGAGGAGACTGAGAATGCCAGGAGACTGGGAATGCCAGGAGACTGGGAATGCCAGGAGACTGGGAATGCGAGGAAAGAGCGGCAGGACACCCGATCTGGGCTATCAGGTGGGCGGCCGAGCCCGGCCTCTCTCCCAGCTGGCCGGATCCCTGGCCTCCCGCAGACAGTCATTCCAGACCCGCTGGATCCTCCCGGCCTGCAGAGAATAAAAGTCCTCCAGCACTGCAGAGGCTCAGAAGCAGCCCCCTGGCAGAGGCTCTGCAAGCCACACACAGACAGAATCAAGCTCCGTTTGTTTCCAGAAGGCCGAGGGGCAGGGGCTTCGGAAAAAAGAGCCTTCTCTGAAACTCCCGGGGAGGCGGAGGGGGTCAGAGGGCACATTCCGATTGCTAAGAGGCATTGACAGGGCCCGGCCCCCCTGGGCCCTGCCGGAGACCTGGGGAAGGGGCGGGGGGCTGCGGCGGGGGGTGGGGAGCTCGGGCCTCCAAGGCAGCAGGGCCTCAGAAACGCTCCCGGCCACAAAGAGCGGGGGACAGACCGGCCCCCCACTCGGCCCCCACCTCCTGCAGATTGGCCAGAAAAGAGTTCCCAGGTCTTCTGGAAGGAACAGGGAGTGGGAGGTTTAACCAAGACACTGAGTTGTTTGCTTGTTTGTTTTTGATCGGTTGCTTGTGTTTTGCCCCCAAATTTCAAATTGGGGCAGTGAAGAATGGGCAAAAGCTGGGAATTTCTGTTTGACCATCGGCAGAGGGGGGCAGGCACGGCCAGGACCTGGCGTGAGTCCTGGCTCGGCCTCCGAGGGCTGGGTGACCCGGGACCGCCATCCTTGCCCCCCTGAGCCTCGGTTTCCACGGTTCTGACCGTGGGCCTCTGGTGGGGACAGGGGACTGAGAGACGAGGCCCCCGGTGAGCAGGGAGGGACCCTGGCCTGGAGGGGACGGGCGGCAAAGCAACCTGAAACTCTGCAGTGGCTCGAACAGACAGAAACTTCGAGAGTATCTTGTCGAAATCCCCTTTCCACAGGTAAACTGAGGCCCGCAGGACACGTGGGGGAGTCAGCGAGAGAATTCCTGGCATCGCCTGACACCGCAGCCAGGAGCTTCCTCAGCTGCCCTTTGCCCAAATGCCTCGGACCCGCCGGCAAAGACGGCGGGGACATCCTTTCCCTTCCAAGCACGGGGGTAAGTTCCCCCAAAATATTGAGATCGAGGAAGGAGAGCTCGCCTCTCTCCCCACAGTGGGGAAGGACCCACGGCCACGTGTCTGGGCCTCAGCAGGGAAATACCACAGGGCGCGGTGGCCTGTTACGCAGAGCGAACCCAAGGGACTTGGTGGCGGGTCACCTGGGCTGGGGCAGCCGGAGAAGCTTCCGGCTCGTAACCCCTCACCCGACCCCTGGGGGTGCCCAGCGAGCAAACCGCAGGCAGCCCGGCGCGAGCGAAGTTCAAGGACAGCTCCTCCGTGCCGGGCCCTGACCCTCCTTGGGGGACTTCACGTTCTGACCACCATCAGGGTGGCCGCGGCCGCGCTGGCAGCACCGGGCCGGCAAAGGCAACGGCCGCCGTCCCTCTGTCCTTTCTCAGCATCAGAGACGCCCGTGTCCCCAGCCCCACGGAGAACCAGGGCCTGCGGGATTCCGGGTAGCGATCAGACGCTTCGCACTCAGCCCGCGGGCAGATGTCGACAGCTGGGGACTGGGTCCCACGTGCCCGGGGGTACGGTACGGCGGCTCCTCGTGCAGCTTGAACCCCCCACGGGACAAATGAGCAGTCCCATTTCTTCCAGCAAAATTCTCAGGGCTGGAAGTGATGAAAAGGCCCTGGGGTAGGGGAGCCCGGCTTGTGGTTCCTGCCTGGGCGTTTCACGGCACATGTGTTGTGCCCGACCCTTGCACAGCACTGGGGACCTGGGCTACGAGTCCCCACACCAACTGCCCTCTGACACAGGCGGCTCCCAGTGCCGGCAGGGAGAGGCCACCCCTCCAGCTGCCCCCGCCGGGTCCTCCCTACCCCTCAAAACACCTGTGATCAAGCCGGCCAGCCTGTCTGCTCGCACAGCTCGACCCCCTCGATTCCTACCTATGTCGCCCCCACCCCCTCAAGAGCCCCTCCCACCAGGAATTCGTGTTTCCAGCATGGCCTGGGCCTCTCCTTCCCCTGCGATTCCTCCAGCAGCTCTTCCGGGGCCTCCGTTAAGGGGGCACCATCGCAGTCCCGGCAGCACAGCGTTGGGGGAAGGATTCTACAGCTGTAAAGTGGACCCCGCTATAAAGTGGGGTGTCTCTGGGGATCAGCCCCCAGGAGAGTGAAAGGCAGAGCAGTGTAAGGGGATGCCCTGAAAACACCCTCACCTGCACGTGCAGACGAGAGGCAAAGCCCACCCCGGCCAGTGCGCGGCTGGGCTCTGCAAGATGCGTCCCCTTCCTGAGAACTCCCTGGCTCCTCTGAGCAGCTTCCCAAAGCAGGGAGGGCAGGGATTCTTAGCCCATTGGCAGATGAGGATCCTGAGGCCAGAGGGGACCCGGAGCGCTAAACTGGGAGGCCGGCCAGCAGGAGGGCAAATCCTAGATCCACTAAAGATTACCCGTGTGGTTCAGCAAATGGCTTAACTTCTCTTTGCCTCAGTTTCTTCATCTGTCAAACGGGGATACAAATACGTTCCTACCTCCTGGGGCTCTCATAAGGACTAAATGTGCTGATAAACATAAAACACTTAGAGCAGGCCCCAGCACGGGGCAAACGTGAGACCTGTTGGCTATTATTATTATTATTGTTATTTCCTCATCATCCTCCTTCCAGCCCTGAAGCCAACCAGCAATGAGATCTTGGGTAAGTTCCTTTTCCACTCTGGACCTCGGTTTCCCCGCTGGCAGAATGCTCTTGGTCTGACGGTCTCTAACAGCTCACCCGTGTGGCATTCCTGCTTCCACACCTGGTGCAGGCCAGAAAGGGGGGACACTCTCGGCTCCCGGAATCCGCACGGAGGGCCACCTTCCCTGGCCTGGTTCTCAGCGTTCCCGCCTGTCGGTGAGAGGCCAGACCAGCACTACCCTGAGAAGCACAGGGCGCTATGACCACGCCGGGGACCCAGAGCCTCTGGAGCCCCAGGGGAAACCGAGTCGCCTGGCTTCCACTGCCCTTCCGAAGTGACCCAGGGCCAGAGTGGGGTGCCAAGGGTTGACTCCCGCAGGGAGGCGAGGGGAGCCCCGTGCCTGTCCTCATGCCTGTCCTCACCCGGTTTCCACGGTTGCAGCCCTGGGGGGACGAGTCCCGTGTTTCCGGGCGGTGGGTGGCCCCGACCGGCGCTCCGCAGGGCCCGGAAAAGCAGGCTCGTCCCGCCGCCGGCCGGCCCACGGCCTAAGCCCACGCAGGACGTGAGCACACGGCCCGGACAGGGCGGCCACTCACACAGCCACCGGGCCCTGGCCAGGCGCCTCTCCCGGCCCGTGCACGGCCAGCAAGCCGGGGGCCGTCCAGAGGGTGCCGGGGACAAAGGGGCGAGACGGATGTGGCCAGCGCCCACAGGGCTCGAGGGCAGGAGGGGGCAGGCTGCCCGGGACGTGAGGCGGGGCGGGTCAGGTGCAGGAGGCCCCGTGGGGAGGACAGGAGGACAGGCTGGGGGCTCCGCAGAGCAGGCCCGGCCCCCGGAGCTCGTCTGGGAAAGCGGCAGCTCCGAGGAGCGCATGGAGGCGGCAGGGCCAAGCAGCACGGGGACAGAAAGGAAGGGACAGCTGACTCGTGGGGCGAGAAGGCAGGCAGGCGGGGGTGGGGACCCAGGCAACGACGGCCGGCGTGGCGGGGGAGCCGGCCCCCCGCATCCCAGGGTCTCTGACGGAGAGGGAAGGTGGCCAGTGGCTTTCCTGGCGGTGACAGCCACAGCCCCTCCCGAGGCGAAGCTGTGGGGTGCTGCCGTCCGCCCCCTGGGGTGAGCCCTGCTCTGCCCCTTGCCCGCTCAGGAGGCGCTGGGCAAGCCAGTCTGTCTCGTCTCACTGGCCTCGTCTGTCAGACGGGCATATGGTCAGTTGCAGGTAAGGTGACTGCAGTGATCCCAGGCAGGCCCGTGCCTGCCTGGCCCACCGTCTGCTGTGCCGGGCCTCCCTCCCAGACCCCTGAGTGGGGACCAGGACACCCCATTCTAATTCTGCTCCTTCGAGCTGCTCCCCTGCCTCTCTGGTCATCAGTTTGCCCACCTGCGAAATGGGCCATCTCCTCACCTCGTAACCATTCTCATGTTCACGGTAGGTCCCTAGGACGGGACGTCCGAAGGTGCTTTGCCAGCAGATGGATTTACATTATTCCTGAGGCCCAAACTGGCGCTCTGGGCTGAGAACAGCCTGGGTTCAAGCCCTCCCAGCAAGTCACTTTGCCACCTCGGGCCTCAGTTTCCTCATCTGTACAATCAAGGCCAAGGCGGCACCTGCCTCCCAGTGGTGAGAGTTAAATAAACGAGACCAGAACCACCACAGACGGCCGGGCCACACCCCCAGAATTAATCCCTCCGAATCTGCATTCCTAACAAGCTCCTCCAGGGGATACTGAGGCTGCAGTTCCAGGGGCCACATTTTGAGAACCACTGGTCTGGTTTGTGCAAAAGGCTTAACACGATGCCCGGTACGTGGGAGCATCCACATGATAGCTCTGGCCGCGCCATTAACAATAGGGATAATAGCATTCCTGTCTCCATTACAACTTGCCGCCGTGCAGATCCTGGGATTTCAACCAGACCCCCGAGCCCAGTGTTATTGCACCAGCCCGAGGCCCCCAGGGTGGTGGTCACAGCCCTGGGCCATGCACCGCCCTCCCCCGGAGTCCCCGCAGCTGGCCCTGGCGCACTCAGCGCTGGCCTCTCAGGCAAGAGGAGCAGGTCCCAGGCCCCATCCCCCACCCTCTCTGTGGCCACCCCCATGCCCCCAAACCCTAAGGCCTCCAAAAAGAAATCCGAGCCCTCCCTTTTATCTCGCCTTCCCTTTGTCCTGCCCAGGGTGGGGCTGTCACTGGAGTCATCTCCTATCCCCCCTGACAGGCCCAGGGACCCTCCCCTGCAGCCATGGGCAAGGCTCAGCTTGCTGGGGCTGCACAGAACATTCTGGGTGGCTACTAGCAAACTCAGAAGGCTGAGGGCCAGACAGGGAAGGTACACGCACAAGGAGAACAGAGAGCAAGGTAGTAGGGAGCGGTGAGGACTGTGGAAAACTGGGCAGTGCAGGCCCCACCCGTAGGAGGCTGCTCAGCTCGCCCTGGGCGCTGGGCCGCAGGCAGGCGGACCCAGAACGCCCGCTGCTTAATTCTTTGAGAGAAGCTCAAAAAAGTTAGTTTTGCAAATTTTTTAAATAAGAGTTATTGACTTTGAAAACCTTACGAGGGCCTAATGAAAAAAGTATTTAAGGGCTGAATTTGTCCCGCGAGGCAGAATTTTGTGACCGTGTTCCAGGCCAGTGTGTCCTGCAGACCGGGAAGTCCACAAAATGGTCCCAGATGAAAGACTGCCCTGGTCAACACTGCTGGGCAGCTGGGCATTCTTAATCTCCTCGGGGAATCCAGGGTGCATTAGCATATTAAAGCCTCTGAAAAGGTCTGCAGGAAAAAAGACTCGATTAACTCCGTCAAGCCCAGAAGGGCGTTAGTGCTCCAGGGAGCCTGTCTTGTGTCAGTTGGTCCCTACTGGGGCTCCGACCTCTGCTATGTGCTCACCATGTCAAAAGGTCACAGCCTCTTGGGTCTGAGCCACCTAAGCCCCGAATTAGGAACCTTCCCCTTTCATCTGCTGATCCGAGGAGAGCCAAGGAGCCTGTGTCTAGGCCAGGCGTGGCGCGAGCACCAGGGACACGACGATGACAGGACAGACGTGTGTCCCTGCCCTGGCTGGTGGACCCCACACGTAACGGCCCCTCTTGCCTGGTTTGTTCCCACAAGGAAAAAAATTAAGTTGGTGGGGCAGAGGAGCATGATCAGGACGGAAAAATAAAATAATTCAAATCGTTGTTGCGCTCAGTTGCACGAGGGTCGGACGCGAGAGACTGAATTGGGAATGGGACGGGCTGGGAAGCTGGCTTTTGGCGGGGTGGTCTCTCTGAGGGGGTGGCATTCACACCGAGCCCTGAGGGAGGGAAGAGCGCAGATGCCAGAGGGAGAGGACAGGAGATGAGACTGGAGAGGCCAGAGGGGCCCAAATGGCGCAAGAGCCTGTGGGCTGCGTGTATCAGCCAGCCACTGCTGCGTGACAAACAGCCCACACCGCGTGGTGCGTAAACGCGACCGTCTGCGGCCACGGCACGCACTTCTGGGGGCGGCTGCGGGTGGGGGCTTGGCGGGGCGTTCTGGCTGGAGCGGCTTTGCCCGCGAGTCCACCCTGCTCCTGGGGCCGGAAGGTCTAGCCTGGGCGTGTCCTCCTCGGAGCCGCGGCAGGAGCGCGGGAGAGCGGAAGCCGCGGGTCCCCGAGGCCTGGACCGGAACCGACACGCTTCCACTGCTGCTCGTTCAGTCGGCAAACCCCGGGCCACCTTCGGGGCGGGCGAGTCCGTCCCATGGGCAGTGGGAGAGCAAGCAAGACACAGGGAGGCGGTGGCTGGGACGGGGACCACGGCAGGGAGGGAGTGGACGCGTCCCAGAGCCGTCTGGGGACGGATGGACGGGCACGGTGCGGCGGGCGGGCACGGGAGCGAGGAGGCGGAGCTGAGTCGGGCCTCCGGAGCGATGGGCGGATGGGCGCGGCCTTGGGGCCGGGAAGAGCAGGCCTGGGGGCCGCCCGCCCCCGCTGGCCCCGGCTCCCTCCCTCGTCTGTGCAGGGAGAGGCGACAGGAGCCCCGGCCCCGCGGCCCGGCGTGATGTGCGGCCCACGGCTCGGCGCCGGCCGCCGCAGGCTGGCGTGTTGTGGCCGTCCATCACGCTGGCGGGCTCCCAGCGCCAGCATCCGGCAGCCGCCCGTCACGGGGACACTTCATTATGAAGGCCTGAAGTCTCCGGCCGTGGGGAGGGGCGAGTTTACCCGCGGCGGGGGGCTGGAGAGCCATCTGTCACAGCCGCCGGGCAGAGGCCACGCAGACACGATGGACGGGCGCGGGGCGGGGGGCAGGACCTGGAGGTGTCACCTCGACACCCCCATGGCCCCACACCCCAGTTCTTCACGGATACTGATTCCCCAAGCTCCATGTCATCTTCTCCCTGCGCTGCGCTTGCATTTGCTGGCAGCCGCCTCCGTTGCCGCGGAGACCTCGGTCCCACTGTCGGTCCCCTCCTTCTGCCAGGAATCGTTCCAGGCCATCGTCTCTGCCATGACCCACCTGAGAGAGCCCTGGGGAAGGGTGGCACGAGGCGGCAGGGGAGGCAGCGCTTGGAGGAACCATTCAGCGTCCAGGCTACAAAGGACCCCGCTTCCTCCGCCCCGTGGTTCTCAAAGTGTGGTCCCCGGGGCAGCAGCACCCCCAGGGAGGTGTCAGAAATGCAGGTTCTCGGGCGTCCCTGACCTAGAGCACCTGCGGTTCCTTGCTGGGGGTGGGGCCAGCAGCCTGCTGTTGCAACAGCCCCCCCGCCCCCGGCCAGCACTGCCGGCCTCCTCCGCTTTTGCCTCTGGGCCACCAAGACTCTTGAGAAAGGATCAAACAGCTGCCCCAGTGACCCAGAAAGCAGAGGCAGCAGCGACATCAGACCCGGGTGCCCACTCTCCCCAGGTCCTGTGTGCAGCGGTTGAGTCTCTGAGCCTCTGTTTCCCCTCCTGCACAATGGAGCTCAGAATGCGAACTTGTCACCCGGGGCCGGGGAAACTGAGGACAGCCCTCGGTGCACGGAAGGTGCCGGACAGAGGTGGGCACTGGGCGTGGCCACCCCTCCCCTTGCACGGAGGGGCCTGCCCAGGGCAGAACCCCGCGCCGCGTGGCACCTGAGCGATCCCCGAGCAAGGTCTCTTCCGCCCACCCATCCCCAGCCTCATTCCTGGGCTGCGGGGAAGGGGCTGGGGCGGCGGGGGCAGGGGCGGCTCCAGCTGGGAGAAGACGGCCTCAGACGCGGAAAGGCAGCCGGGCGCCTCTGGGGGTGGCATTCGGAGCCCTAGCGGTCACGCCTTGCAGCGGCGGGGGCTGCTCACCTGATGGTAAGAGAAAAGCCCCACACCCCAGCGGGGGGAGAACCGAGACTCGAACCCAGGTCTGTCTGGCTCCCCCACCTCCTTCCAGGGCTTGCAGTTCGAGAAGGGCAGATCTCCTCGGGAGAAGGAAGGTGCCCTGCATGGCCACAGCCTGGGGCAGGCGCTGCAGGGCCCAGACGCAGGTGATGGCAGCCCCTCCTCGGAGCGCGGCCTGCAGGTGGTTGGGCCCTGGGTCCACTCTCTTCCAGATCAGAGAGGGCTCTGTAAACTAGCAAGCGTGATGCACGGGTTAGTGTTGAAGGACCAGCCAGTGGGTAGCCTGCAGGGGTGAACCCCCCCACTGGGACTTGGTTTCCCCAATTCTACAACCAGAGGATTGGACAAAGTGACCCTGCATCTCCCCTCCGGCCTGAGGCTGTGCCCCAAGGCTAGCGTCTCCTCCAAACCCAAGGCAGATAGATACCCAATGTGACTAAGGGAGAGAGGCGTGGGGACATGGGCTAGGCCAGCACGGTGCCTGGGGCAGGGTTAAGCATCTAATAATCTTCGCAGGAGGAGGGGAGGAGGAGGGGATGGAGGAGGAAGGGATGGAGGCGGTAATCTTGGGGACTTTTATCAATTTAGACTCTTGATATGCACATTACAGAAAACCCACTTCAAATTGGTCTAAATCAAAAAAAAAAAAAACTTTAGTTAGGACAGGGATGGAATACCAGGAAATTTTCAGGGGAGGGATGGAACTGTTTCATATTCTGATGGTGATTGTGGCTATATGACTACAAATGTTTGTCAAAATACATAGAACTGTACACTAGAGAATGTGAATTTTTACCATAAGTAATGTATACCTCAATAAACCTAACCTCCATCCAAAAAAAAAAATAGAAAGAAATATATTAATTTATGTATTGAAGTTTCTAGAGTTCTGCTTTCAGGTAAGGCTTGATCCAGCAGCTCAAACATTGTCTCTAATGTCCCAGTTTCTCTGTCTGTCCACTCTGCCTTCGGTGGTGCTTGTTTCTCTCTCACTTCCCTCTGAGACATCCAGCAAGCTCCAAGGAGCCCCAGGTAAGGTCCAGAGACTCTTTCTTGGCCTGGCAGCAGTTTGACCACATCCACCTCAGAGATTATACCCTTACTCCTCACCCTCAAGCAGAAGAAAGAAGTGTCTCTTTTCCAGAAACCCCGGCCATGCCTTCGTGCATCTCTCTGGCTTGTGCGGGGCTCTCCTGGTCTACCGCTGAGCCGATCGCTACGGCTGGGCGGTGGAAAACACCGATGGATTTAGGCCAGTCGGGCACTCGCTGGAGTGGGGGTGCGTCCCACACCACCCCAGCCACGGGGCTGAGAGGGGAGAGGGCGACACCCCCAAAGCAGCGGCACGCTGGTCCAGGGGGGAAGAAGGTGACAAACCCCCGACACACTCCCGTGGGAAACTGCCAGCTGCTGCTCATGGAAGCTCCTTCTCTTCCTTCCGGCGTCTTCCGACGCCATCATCCCACGGTGGGGGGGGGGACCTTCCAGCCGCCCTGTCCCTGCAGACTCGGGCGCGTCCAGCTAACGCCCAGGAGCCGGTGGCCAGCCCCCCGGGGAGGCGGCGCCCAGCCTCACCCGCAGGGCCGGGGCATCTGCACAGAGCGGCGCAGGCTGACGGGCCCGGGCCCTGCCCGCACGCACCCTGCTGCCGTGCCCTGCCTGCTCGGGGACTGGGGACCCGGCCGCCGCCGCAAGGGAAAAGGCGGGTGGCTGCCGAGGGACCACGGAGGCCACCAGCCCACAGGGAGACGCGCCGCGCACTGCTCCTGGCACCTGTGGCCACTGGCAGAGAAAGGCGCTGCCCAGTCCCGAGGGCACCCTCCTCGCGACACCTGCTGCAGGTGCCCCGGGAACGGGAAATTTCCTCCTCGCAGCAGCTGCATCTGGTCCCGTCGAGAGTGTGGCTTCCGCGCATCGGCCAGGCGTCTCCTCAAAGGCAGCCACGTGCCGGCACCGTGCGGGCCCGGCCGAGTGGAGCCGTGGCCGTCCTTGACTCGCCTGCCGGCGCGGGCCCCGGGCTCCCTGCAGCTGGCACGGTGCGGGTGCGAGTCTGCACCCCGCGCCCGCGCACAGTGCGCGCCCAGTGAGCGTCGGCCGACTGAGGCTTCGAAGCAAAAGGGACCCCAACAGTTCGTGAAGAGCACTTGGCTTGGTACCAGGCCCGCCACGAGAAAAGTTCCGAAGAAATGGCAGCCACTGCTGCGTGGGCCCCTGCCACGTGGACCCCCTGGGGCCGACCTCCACCCTAGTCCGTGCCCCGGAAGGCGCCGCCTCGCCCAGGCCTCCAAACCGCAGAGCCGGGTTCCCTTGGGAGCCCCTGCCCGGGAACCATGCGACATTAGACCCGGCCCTGCTGGCGCTGAAACTCAGAAGGAGTTTGCATCCCAGCACGCCGACAGGTGCCCAGCAATGGCTCTCGGACCAAAATAAGTCAGTGGCACATCGCGGCTTGAAATTAGATGAGCTGCCCTGGTTGGAACTGTCGTCAGCGCTGGGCAGTTGTTCTGAGTAAAGGTTGAAGGGGGGATGTCCACCCCCCTCGGGGCCTGGACTGGGGAGATGCATGAGAATCGGCCTGTGCCGGGCCCTGGGCCGACAGCCCGGTCGAGGTGTGCAGGGGGGTGGGCAGGGTGGGGCTGGAAACAACAGCGCCCTGAGATCGTCCCACCCTGCAAGTGGCAGAGGGGGGCCCGTGCCTCTGCTCCTCACTGGCCGCTCCAGGCTTGTCTGGGAGCTCTCCCAGCCTCCCCATTCCGGGAGGGTCCCCACCTGCCACAGTGGCCACTGTCTGAGTGGGTCATGGGCCCCGCCCCCGGCACCGTGATTGGACAAAGCTGTGGGCATCTGCCCGGCGGGAGCCCCTCATTGGCTGGCCGGTGGGCATCGGGGACTGGCTGGAGGATGAACTGGGCCGTCGGCGGAGCGCGGTGAGCAGGGGCCCGAGAGGGAGACGGGGCAGGCTCTGCGGCCAGCGGGAGGCGGGCAGCCGCCCAGGGCAGCAGGCTCACACGCGGCCGCAGTGACGCGGGGGGCAGTCGCGGTTCCTGCACCCTCCACGCGCCCTGGGGGGTTTGCTCCTTTTACAGCTGAAAGTGACTGAGGATGAACAAGGTCACCCAACAACCCCGAGAGAGGAGGAGGAGGAGGCCTCAGATTCCAGAGCCTTCCAGTCCGGCGTGCGTGTGTGTGTGTGCGTGTTCACATGTGTGCACAGGCATGGGGGTGTGCGTGCATTGCATACGTGTGTGCAGACGTGGCTGTCACGTGGCAGGAAGCCACACTTGGGGGCTGGGAGCAGGCGTGGTCCTCACGTGGCCGCACTGGGTGCCCAGCCCCCGAAGCCGCCAGTGATCCTGGAACCTTCTCCACATTCCTCCCATTTTCCAACAGTGGGGCCACGTCAGCCTCGCCGGAAGGCCCAGCTGGAAATCGTTGCTGATGCCCAGACAGAAAGGAAACTTTCCCAGTCCAGGTCTCTCTGCCCGGCCCGGCGCAAAGACCTTCCGCGAGCTCTAGGAGAGAGCAGGCTCGGAGTTGGGTGAACCTTCCCGAAAGAGTGGATTTTAAGTCTGACTCGATTGAGTATCACTGATTTCCCTCTAAAGGGCCCCCAAAGAGCGAGAGAGTCCTGCGCGGAGTCTCTGGCCCTGCCTCTCCGGCCTTCTGCGCTGCTGGACGAAAGCACCAGGTTTGGAGGCAGCCACCTCAAGGTGCAGCCCTGGATCCTCCACAAAGCGACCCGGGGCCGGCGCTGACCCCCCTGGACCTCGGTTCCTGCCCCAGTGACACGGGGGACAGTGGCTCCTTCACAGAAGAAACCCCAACGACGTTAGAGCTGCAAAGTCGTCGATCAGTCTCGGTCAGTTTCTCTGAGCATCTTGCACGATGACCTACAACAACTGTCCCCGGGATCAGGAACACCGGGGTCCGCTTTTTCCCTCAGCCACTGACACGACCTCGGGCAAGTCCCTTGTCCCCTCTGGACCACAGTTGTTCTCAGTTCTGTAATAAAAAGTGCCAGCCCTAATCCCATCGACTCGTTCCTGCTGTGCTGGGCGTCCCACTCAGCACGGGAGGTGTGGACCTGAATGAGACAAAGAAGGTCGCGGTGGCATCCGGGAGGGCTTCCTGGAAGAAGCAGCATCTTGGGCTGACTCCTGTCTTTCTCGGGAGGATGCAAGAGTGTGGGGCATGTCCGAAGAGAAAAGAAGTCCCCGTCCCCCTGGGTTCTCCCAGGTTTGTTGATTGGCTCGCTGAGCGCGTAGCCTGCAAGTGCACAGACGTGTGCAGACACAGGATTCGACGGGCCCAGAGACAGCGTCCCAGGGAAGAGGGGTGATTCAAGGAGGAAACAGGAAGCAGCTCCAAATGCTCAAGCCTCCCTCGGCAGCCTCATTCTCTCCACACCATATGGAACCGAGGCTGGACGGCGGAGGTAGGAGGTGCGTAATGCTCCGGCTATTTCCTGGCGTCCTCCCCGGTGCCCCAGAGGCCTGGGCCGGGCGGAGTTCTCTCTCCCTGGCCGGGAGGGGGTCCGTTCAGAGCCAAAAGCGCCAAGATACGGGGAAGAAGCCTGCAGAACTACACACACAGGCCGGCTCGTGGCCTCGGGCCAGCAGGAAGGGAGCCAGCGGCCCTCCCCGGCCCTCCCCGGCCCGGCCCCGGCCCAAACGCTGGCCGGTCCCCAGCCGCGGGCCGCAGAGGTGGCGGGGCCGCGCGCAGGATCTGAGCCCTGCTCGAGTGAAACCGACAGGGAGCCGGGTGTGCATTTGGAAAGAAACGGAGGCTGGGGACGCCCCCTTTTTCTCTCTCCCCACTTTCCTGCAGGTTTGAGTCTCTCCACCCCCCGTGGGGGTCCCCGAATCTGTCTTTACACCCGTGCCAGCGCGTGTCATCAGCCTGGTCCCGCCTCGCTGCCCTGCCCTGCGTCCGCGTAGCCACTGTCCCCCCCAGCGCCCCGTCCCCTCCGCCCCGCCCTCTCCTCTCTCGGACAAGCGGGGCGAAGCCGCAGGACGTCCGGAGGGTCCAGCCCTGCAAAACAAAAACTTTCCACGAAACACAGATTAGAATGCGACCCCGTGCTCCGTCACATGGACCCAAACGAAAAGACGAGCGATCTTCCTCCTTGGCGGGGTGGGGCCGCAGGCCGTCTGGAAAACTGGTGGTGGGGAGGGAAAATCCGAGCTCGGTTTTTGGCCGGTCACTCGGTGACGTCTCTCAAAATGCGGAATGTGCTCGCGGCGGCCACGCACGCCGCCGGCAGGGCTCCAGCGCGCAGGGCTGTGTGAGCGCGCGCGAGGGTCCTGGGGCATTGTTTAGGCACCACTGGGTGTAGCAGTGCCATTCAGCAATGATCCAAAACTTGCCTGAAGGGGACTGGCTGAGCAAGCCGAGGCGCGTCCACACTCTGGAATATCGTGAGGGTCTGCAAAAGGACAGCTAGGTCTACACGCCAGCGCACGGAGGGAGGCCCGCGGGTAGAGAAAGCCGCATGCCATGCTGGTTAGGTGAGGCTGCAAAAACAGACACGTCGGAAAACCCCGGCGGCTCAGTGCAAAAAGGTTCGTTTCTTGTTCACACAGAGTCTTATTTAAGCCTGATCACTGTCCAGGGCGGCCGCCCTCCACGCGGTGACTCGGGGGTCCAGTCCTATGGCTCCACCGTCTCGATGCTATCTCCACGTCACGTTCACTAGCGGAGGGAAAAGCGTACGTAGAGAGCTCACGCCGGCTCTCGCGTGCGCCGCGCTTGGCTGGAAGGGCACGCGGTCCACGTCGTTGCAGGAGATAGGGAAATCGGGAGGAGTATGTGGATTTTAGGTGAGCGGGAAGCAGGCTGAGGGCCAGCCCCAGTTTACATAAGGAGAGGTGAATCTCAGACCGGCTGTCACCTGCTTCCCGGAGTGCTTTTACCCCTCCCCCATCCGTTCACCTCTTCCTCAGCAACAAGGTCACTGTGTCGTATTCCCCGGCCACGTGGACAGGGCGGGTCCCGACTGGCTCCAGGAAGTGCCTATAATCCAATCAGAGACAATGAAACAGACGCATGTCTGTAATCTCTGGAGTTGCAAAAGGTGACAGAATCGTACCTTGGAGCCACAGCACCCTCTTGCCACCACTGCCACACTGCGTGCCCCTGTCAGGCAGTCATTGTGATGCCAGGGTGACAGGAGGCAGAAGCTGGAGAGGCAGAGAAATGAAGCCCTGCTGATCTCATTTGAGCATCTGGATCAAGCCATTCCTGAAGCTGAACATAGGCAAATATGTAAAATTACTTAATTGCAATATGTTATTAATACTACTCCCCTCCCTCCCCCATTTTTTTTGTTTTTGTTTATTATTTGTTTAGCTTAAGCCTCTTAGGGGCTGCCTTCTTCATCAGAACTTAAATCTAGATCTTTCAGATTCTGATGCTCGCTCTCCTAACCTGAACATAAGGTGCTGTCCTGGGTGATGGAGTCAAAAGGGACCCTGCGTGTTTTCTGGTCCAAACCCTTTCAAATCATAACTGAGGAGACTGAGGCACAGGGGAGTCAAGTGACTGCCCTGAGGTCACACAGCAAGCCCACCTGTGGCCGTCTATGTGCCCCCAGTCTTTTCACAAAGCCCCCATTTACCAACCTTGGCCCCGTGCATGACTCCGGAGCTCTGGGGACGCCAACATCATTTCCGATTTAAAGAGATGATGACTAAGGGCCACCCTGGAACGCCTGGCTGTGAATTATGTCCCAAGCCGTTTGCTGCCAGCAACCTGGCAGCTTGAGTGCCGACACCCGAGAATGACTTAGTTCCTTTTTCATTTCACTGAGTGTGGGTTCTAATGACATCACCCTCACTCGCTTGCCTCCTGATGGCTGGCATCCAGTGCAGAGAGAGCCAGGGGGTCCGAGGAACCTACTGCAGGGTCGCACGTCTGCCCCCAAGCTCTCCAAGCCTCAGTTTCCTTCCCTATAAAACGCACACCTCACAGGGCGTTGTCGGAATGAAGAGAAGCCCCCGCGCGACGGCCACGCGCAGCACGTGGTGCGAACGACACTGTGAAGACGCCAGTTGGTATCTTTCTCACCGCCCCCCCCCCGGGGAGCAGGTGTCGTGCTGGTGGGGCAATAAGAGTTTGGGGCTGAGAATTAGGAGACCTGGGCCAGCCCCAGCAGTGCCACTAATTCTCTGGGCCTTAGAAAAGGTCTCGACGTCCTGAGCCTCAGTTTCCCCAAGTGCAAAGTGAGATGGAGGCTGTCTCAGTGCCTTCCAGCCTAGCAGCTGGACAGCCAGCTGGAGGAACAGCCGCGAGTCCCCGGACACCTGCAGGTTGCCAGTCTGTGCCGGGCCCCTCCCTCCATGAGCTCAGGGGCCCTCGGGGCGGCTACTTTCCCCGGGTTGCAGAGGAGGCAAGTGAAACCACAGAGCCCGGGGAGACCCGCGCCGGCCGGCCGCTCTGACCTTCCCGGCCGCGCTCCTAAGCGAGCAAGCTGGACTCCTCCAAGTTCCGCCAGGCTGGCCGCACGTGTCCTGCGGCTCCTTGGATCGGAGGTCCCCGGTTCGCTGCTGGGAAACCCCAGCCCGGAGAGCTTGGCAGAGTCCACCGAAGCCGCCCAGCCACGGGTGAGGGCCTCGGAGCCGAAGCCCTGGGCACGCGGGCCCCAAGAAATGGTTCTGTCCAGCGCCCTACGTTCCTTCCGGATCGAGAAAGCCCTTCTCAGCTCGCCCCAAACAGCAAAACCATCGAGTCGTTTCCAGCAACAAGGAAAACCCTGCTCCGTGATTTCTGAGATCGGGAGGTGGGAAGAATTTGACTCTGAAATCATCTTTCTGAAACTTAGGTACGTACCCCTCGTGACCTTTGGGATTGCTCAAACTGGGCCCGGGGTGATTCTTGGGGAAGAAATGAAGAAAGGCGAGTGTGGTGGCCAAGAACAGATGCCGTTTCTGCCGTCCACTAATAGCTGTGTGGCCTTGGGCAGGTTACTTCACCTCTCTGAACCTTACTCTTTTCCTGTGTACCGTGGAGATAGTGACAGCTGGTTGTACAGATTGAAGTGAGTAGGCAGCTCTAGAAAAAAGTGAGATTGAACTAACAGGGAATTAAAACCCCAGTGGGTTGCTAAGTGGAAAATTATTACTGCAGGACGTCGTGGTGTGGTGGTATTTGTGGACGTCCTCTCTCCTCGGCCTCCCTCCTGTAGCAGGCAGCAGGCAGCCACACCCTTGGTCACGTGACCTGCGGTGCCCCCCCCCCTAGATCTTATAGCCACCTCCCACGTGGGCTCAGCCATGTGACTCGCTCCGGCCAATGAGGTGTCAGCGAACATGGGGCTTGTGTGTTCCACCTGTGCTGTCCTGCCGCTCCCCGACTGCCACGAGGACACGCCCAGGGCAGCCTGCCGGAGGGTGACCGGCAAGGACAGAGGGCTGATTGCCCCCAGCGGAGGCCATTCTAGATCTGCCGCGATGGGAAGCGATGCCCGGCCGAGCCCGGTCCACACCGTCAGCCTGCAGGTCCACACGGGAAATCCACGCTTGTCGATTCAGACCTCGACATCTGGGGATGGCTTGTCCCCAGCATTATGGTGCCAATAGGTGACAGATACCCCCTCGCCCGATCATCCCGTTCCCCGCGGCACCCTGCCCAAGCCGCCCTTTCTCTCCCGGGTTTCTGCGCGAGCCCCCGGACGGCCAGCCCATGCCCACTCCCGGCCCCTCCAAGCCGCCCTCTCTCCCGCCGCACACTTCCAGGGCTTGTTGGGCGCGCAGGTAGCCTTTCGGAGTCTCCAAGTGCGGGAAGAAACACTCAAGGGTGAAGCTCGAGCTGCTTCACCGCTGGCGCTCAGCGGACACCGGACGGGCAGCAGGCGGCCGGGCAGCGGCAGTCCCGGTGCCAGCCCAGTGCGGCTGCCGTGGGACCAAAGAGGAGCCCAGTTCTGCCCACGGGGTGAGGTGGGGGGAGGGACAGCTAAATCAGTCTGGAGCTGGAAAGAACTCTGGAATCGGAGTCCAGTCTCCTCATTTTAGAGCCAGGGAAACTGAGGCACAGAGAGGAAAAAAAAGCAGCCTGTCTGGAGACACACAGGGCCCAGGGGGATGAAGAGGAACGAGGAAGGTCACACCGTGCACCAGGGTCCGCGTGGGCCTGGTGCCTGTGGGTGAGTGAGCGAGGGTCCCCCCCTTCCTCCCCTCGGCACCCCTCTGCACCCGCCTCCCTCAGACACCGAGCTCTGAACCAGGCTAGGCTGGGCTGGGCTCCCCGCAGCCAGCGCGGGTCTGGCGGTGCCCGCCATGGGCTCGCTCTGCAGCCACGGGTCCACGCCCCGCAGAGCTGCGGGGCCCCAGGGACGCCGCGAGAGTCCCAGGCGGCGCTGCTGTCTCGGTGGCTGGAGGCTCGGCCAGACGGCGGCAGCGCTCTGCCCCTCTCTTTGCCCGTCTGTGAAACGGGGGCGCTGGCTCCCGACCCCTCCCAGGCAGCTGGCGAGTATCGGCCCTCTCTGTGGCCGCGCTGGGGACCCGGTCACCTCTTCGCGTGCCGTTAATCGTTTTCAAATGTGCACAGAGACAAAGAACGGCCTTCGAGGGCCCCCGCAAAGGCAGGCATCTGAGGGGAGGCCTCCAGGGTCCTTGAGGGTGTCCACGGGCGAGGAGACCCCTCCACCACCAAACCCCGGTGATCGCTTGCGGCACGTTTTCGCTCTGACGTTCACAGTACAGGGAGAGCTCTGGCCAGACGGCGGTGGACAGGAGAGACTGGGAGCGGTGGCTGGACCCCAACGGAAGGAACATGTGGCCGAGGACCCGCCCCTCTGGGCCTGCAGCCGGCCACGCTGTCCCAGGCCACACCGCAGGGCGGAGAAGCAGGTGGATTTGAAACCGGCCCCCACGCCCAGCCCGGTCCCAGTGCTGGGGGCCTGGTGGGGGTCCTTGGTCCCATCCTCGGCACCCCTAGGAGGATGCCCGGGGCAACACGGTGAGCCAGAGCCTCCCCAGCCCCAAGCCCACCCCATCCAGCCGCTCAGCCGCCAGCCGGGCAGGAAGGAGTTAACTGGAGACCCTTCCAAAGCAAACAGGGCCCAGAAGAACTCAAAACACATGGGGACAGGGCCCCTCCCAGCCTCCCCCACGCAGGCCCGGCAGCCTTAGGGAGGGCCCTCCTGTCTCCTTCCATCCCCGCCCTGGCTATCAAGTCCCAAGGGTTCTGCCTCCTGCCTCCGCCCTGCCTGCTCTGTCTCTCTGTGTCCCCAGCCTGCCCCTGCTGAGGGGGAGTTTGGGACTGCCGCGGCAGGGCGCCTGCCTGGAACTGTCCTCCCTCCCTCCCTCCCTGCAGCGGCTGCCCTGGGCTCTGCTGGCATCCTTCCTGCGCCAGTGACTCTGAGGTGAAGATGCACTTGAAATGCACTCATCCACCGCCCACCTACTCCCGGGTCCGCAGTGACCCTCCCCAGGGGGGTGGTGGGGGGACAGAGGCAGGGCTGAGGGCCGCGAGATCGGCCTGTGCCCTCTGCCCGGACCACCCGGCCGTCTGGACCTGCCATCCTCCTGCAAAGCCGGGCTGCGGCTGCCGGGCCCTGGTGAGGCTGGACAGAGACCTGGGGTGGGAACACCCTTCACACGCTGTCTTTGGGTTGCTCAGCATCGCAGGTCCCTGTAGTGACCTGGGGTGGGGACACTCGTCACACACTGCCCTTGGGTGGCTCAGCATCGCAGGACCCTGTAGTGACATGGGGTGGGGACACCCTTCACACACTGCCCTTGGGTGGCTCAGCATCCCAGGTACCTATAGTGACCTGGGGTGGGGACACCCTTCACACACTGCCCTTGGGTTGCTCAGCATCCCAGGTACCTATAGTGACCTGGGGTGGGGACACACTTCACACACTGCCCTTGGGTTGCTCAGCATGGCAGGTACCTATAGTGACCTGGGGTGGGGACACCCTTCACATACTGCCCTTGGGTTGCTCAGCATGACAGGTCCCTGTAGTGACCTGGGGTGGGGACACCCTTCACATACTGCCCTTGGGTTGCTCAGCATGACAGGTCCCTATAGTGACCTGGGGTGGGGACACCCTTCACACACTGCCCTTGGGTTGCTCAGCATGGCAGGTACCTGTAGTGACCTGGGGGGGGACACCCTTCACACACTGCCCTTGGGTTGCTCAGCATGGCAGGTACCTGTCGTGACCTGGGGGGGGACACCCTTCACACACTGCCCTTGGGTTGCTCAGCATGGCAGGTACCTGTAGTGACCTGGGGTGGGGACACCCTTCACACACTGCCCTTGGGTTGCTCAGCATCGCAGGTCCCTGTAGTGACATGGGGTGGGGACACCCTTCACATACTGCCCTTGGGTGGCTCAGCATCGCAGGTACCTGTAGTGACCTGGGGTGGGGACACCCGTCACACACTGCCCTTGGGTTGCTCAGCATCGCAGGTCCCTGTAGTGACCTGGGGTGGGGACACCCTTCACACACTGCCCTTGGGTTGCTCAGCATCGCAGGTCCCTGTAGTGACCTGGGGTGGGGACACCCGTCACACACTGCCCTTGGGTTGCTCAGCATGGCAGGTACCTGTCGTGACCTGGGGTGGGGACACCCTTCACACACTGCCCTTGGGTTGCTCAGCATGGCAGGTACCTGTCGTGACCTGGGGTGGGGACACCCTTCACACACTGCCCTTGGGTTGCTCAGCATGGCAGGTACCTGTAGTGACCTGGGGTGGGGACACCCGTCACACACTGCCCTTGGGTTGCTCAGCATGGCAGGTACCTGTCGTGACCTGGGGTGGGGACACCCTTCACACACTGCCCTTGGGTTGCTCAGCATGGCAGGTACCTGTCGTGACCTGGGGTGGGGACACCCTTCACACACTGCCCTTGGGTTGCTCAGCATGGCAGGTACCTGTAGTGACCTGGGGTGGGGACACCCGTCACACGCTGCCTTTGGGGTGCTCAGCATCACAGGTACCTATAGCAGGCTCTCTCACTCCAGTGACATTTTCTAAAAGGAAGAGACCTCCGACTCTTAGACTTCCCTCCCCTATCAGCCAAGGACAGGCTGGAACTGACAGCTGTGGTTTCAGTAAGAGTAAACATATGGGTATTTTATTGATCTGCAGTTGAACCCCTCACTGAGCCCTTTCTATACCGTTTCCTCTCATCTACATGACAACTCTGAAAGGTGGGCAGTACTCTCCCATTTCACAGATGAAGAAACTGAGGGTCAGAGAAGTTAGAAAGCATGTACAGTTGCATTTCTCTTTCAAGAAGTGAAAGAAAGAAGGCCGGGCATGGTGGTTCACACTTGTAATCCTCACATTCTGGGAGGCTGAGGCAGGAGGATTGCTTGAGGTCAAGAGGTCAAGCCCAGCCTGAGCAAGAGCGAGACCCCATCTCTACTCAAAATAGAAAAATTATCCATGCATGGTGGCCCGTGACTGTAATCACAGCTATTCAGGAGGCTGGGGCAGAAGGATCGCTTGGAGGTTGAGGTTGCTGTGAGCTGGGCTGATGCCACTGCACTCTACACAGGGCGACAGACTGAGACTCAGTCTCCAAAAAAAAAAGCAAGAGAAAGAAGTCTGCATTCTCTCCACCAACCTTGTTCATCATTCTTGCCAAAACAAATTCTTTTCAGGGGTCAGAGAAGCTCCAGTCCACACTGGGTAGCAGGCAAGGGGCGGCCACTGTGGGTGCCCAGGTAACCCAGGGCCAGAGCCATTCATTTCCTTATTCATAAAAGTTTTTAAAATGATTTGTACTTTGGATGCTTTGTACTGACCATGCTCAGGGCAGTGTGTCACCCTTGCAGCCACCTGCAAGGTAGATCCGACCTGCCCCTTTTACAGATGAGGAAGCTGAGACCCAGAGCAGGGAAGCAGCTTGCTTGGGGTCACAAGCCGGTGAGTCAGATCTGGAGGAGCCCTCGGTTCCCGGGCTCCCAGGCCAGGATGCCAGGTTTAGTGATAGGGAAAAACCCCCATCCCGGAGCCCCATGGCTGAACTCACTGCTGCTTGTTGCTGATTGGATATGTAAAGCTTGTTGCTGATTGGATATATAAAGCTTGTTGCTGATTGGATATGTAAAGCTTGTTGCTGATTGGATATATAAAGCTTGTTGCTGATTGGATATATAAAGCTTGTTGCTGATTGAATATGTAAAGCTTGTTGCTAATTGGATATAAAGCTTGTTGCTGATTGGATATATAAAGCTTGTTGCTGATTGAATATAAAGCTTGTTGCTGATTGGATATAAAGCTTGTTGCTGATTGGATATATAAAGCTTGTTGCTGATTGGATATATAAAGCTTGTTGCTGATTGGATATGTAAAGCTTGTTGCTAATTGGATATAAAGCTTGTTGCTGATTGGATATGTAAAGCTTGTTGCTGATTGGATATATAAAGCTTGTTGCTGATTGGATATGTAAAGCTTGTTGCTGATTGGATATATAAAGCTTGTTGCTGATTGGATATATAAAGCTTGTTGCTGATTGGATATATAAAGCTTGTTGCTGATTGGATATGTAAAGCTTGTTGCTGATTAGATGTAAAGCCTGTTGCTGATTGGATATATAAAGCCTGTTGCTGATTGGATACTTTTTGAATCCTACCACTGATTGGATAACTCCTCACGCTCATAGTTGATTGGTTGTGTGTAACCCCAAGAAGTGTATAAAACCGGAGAACAAGGAAGCAGTGCTCAGAGTTTGGTGGCGTGCCCCTCTGAGCTCACCGCCGGAGATTCTCCCACCCTGTGTGTGCCGCTCGGTTCTTTCCCTGGCCAGTTGCTGTGCCCCTTGCTGGAACATGAGCAGAGGCTGCCAAGCTCTACACCGATGAGCCTCACACCTGGGCAGCCTCGTGCCCTGGGAAGATTCGTGACGGTCCGGACTGTGGGGCTCCACCTTCAGAGTTCCTGATATAGAGGGTCCAGGTGGAGCCAGGCATTTGCATTTCTAACAAGTTCCCAGGTGAAAGGAGAGTGAGGGACTCTAGTGGGGCCTGTCAGGTGCTTCTGAGAAGTTCGAAAGTAGGCATTTGGAGTAGAGCCCATGGTTCCCAGAAAGTCACTCCAGGTGGCCCCTTCCATCCTCCCGCCCTGCATCTGGGAGAGCTGAGGTCCCGAGATAAAAAGTGCAAGAACCAGAAGCGACATTGCCGAGGCCACAACTAGACAGACCCCCAGGCAGAGCAGAGCAGGCTGCATCATTTTCCAGGACGAGTGCAAAATGAAAATGCGACGTTCCTCGTTTAAAAATGTAGTAAGAATTTCAAGACAGCAACAGCAGAGCTTAGAGCAGACGCGGGCCTTCAGAGCGCAGGGGCTGCGCAACTGTGGAGGCCCCCAGCCCTGCCTCCGGCCTCCTGGCTGCCCCCGTACTGAGCCCCCAGTTGGCAGTCTGGAGCATAATGGGGGTCACATAGATGACCCGGCTCCCCAGCCGAAACGGCCTCCCGGGGAGCAGCCTGTGCCGGCCGGCCCCCAGGTGAAGAGAGCAAGGCGGCCACCTGCGCTGGATTTCGCTCTGTTTTCTTTAGGTAGGCCAGCACCTCGGGAAGCCGAGCGGACGGAAATCCAACCCCTAAAGAATCTGGCCCGGCCAAGCGGCTCCCGGGGGCCCCCGCCCAGCCCCCTCCTCCTCCACTCACCCCGGCTCTGGAGCGATTTGGAAAGCTTAGCGAAGATGAGGCCAGGACCAGCTGGGCCAAAAGGGGAGGGGAGACATTATTTGTAATGTCACAGCCAGGGAGAGGGAGCCCGAGGCAGGCTGAAGAAGGGCCGAGTGACGCTTAAACCCAAACCCGAGGGCCTGCACGATGCAAGGCATGGTGGGGGAGCCTCCCAGGAGAGGAGACCCTCCCCACGGCCTTCCTGCACCGCCAGCGCATGCCCGGCGGCCACCAGACTCCTCCTCCCACGGGGACCCTTTGTGGCTGGACTCGGGACAGGGAGAACGGGACGCCGCGCTTGACGGCGGATTTCCAGGGACGATGTGCAGAGCCGCCACCCTCTTTTCGGTGACTTCAGAGGGAGGGAAGGAGACCAGGCAGGACAAGGCAGCCGGGAGGGGCCCGTGTGTGCCGCGTGTTTATGACAGCCCACTGAGGACGGGAGAGGGAGGCTGACTTTGCTTCGGACACGACACCCTCCCCACCGTCGGAACTTTTCTAATAACACACACGTTTTGGGTGTCTATGCTAAATTTTTTAAATATTGTCCATCAGCTGATGAACAGACGAGCAGAGTGTCGTATACCCATGCACGGGAACAGTATTCAGCCGGAACACGGGACGAAGCCCCGACACACGCCACAACACGCATAAACCTAGAGACATTACGTGTGGCGAGACAGGCCAATGCCAAGGCGAAAACATTGTCTGTTTCCGTTGATACGAAATATCCAGAATAGACAAGTCCGTAGAGACAGCCAGCGGTTTCCACACGCCAGAGCCGGGCCCCTGGGGCCTGCGCCGTCACAGCCCCCAGGCCCTGGCCCTGCAGAGGGCTCTCGCCCGACGGGGCCAACCCGTGTGGGGCCGGACCATGCGCTGGGACAGCCCGGGATGGAGCCGGAGTGGGGGGCAGCATGGTGTGTTCCAACCTTCTCCACTGCGAGACGGGCATTAGAACGTGTCGGATCAGTCAGAGGCCGAGGTCAGCCTCCAGGGACCATGTGGGCTCCCCGCACGCCCCAGCGCCCCTAGCAATCTTGGAAATGAAAATTGAGGACCCTGCGTTTCCTCTCCTAGGTCAGACAGAAGTGAGCTGCCCTGCGCCCCCTTCCGAAGCTGGCGCCTCCCACTGGTTTCTCAATCCCAGCCTGGCAGGGCTGGAAATTGCCCCGGATTCATCTACTCCAATAGCCCCATTCTACAGATGGGGAAACTGAGGCCCAGGGGGAGAGATGGACTTGCCCAAGGTCAAAGGGTGAGACTCGGAGGCAGAACAAGAATTCAAACCCAGGTTCCTTGACTCCCAGGCATGGGTCTTGCTAAATACCCCCTCTCTTGGCTCAAGTACTCAGTGCCTAATCAATCCCTCGTCTCACAAATATCCACTGAGTACCCACTATGCACAGGGCTCCAGTAGAAAAGAGGATGACTGAGTGAGCCAGCCTGGACACCGGCCTACCGTTGGGTAGTTTACAGTCCAGAGTGCTGGTGTCTGCAGACCAGCTGGCCACCCCAGTAAACCCATCCCAGCCCCCCGTGGCATTTAAGAGACCTTAACTGGGCCTCCGTGCATGCCAGGCACGGTGTCTGGACTGTGGAATGCAGAGTTCAGGGTTCAAGTTGAAGAAAACAAGCAGACACGGTGCCGCAGAGGTGGGAAGGGTAACAAGGGCTTGTCGGGAACTCTGGCCTTTGCTGAGGGTCTCGGAGACCACGGGGACTTGGGCGGGAGGTGACGGGGAGCCGACATTCTGAGTGGGAGGAGCGGTCGTGAGCAGAGGCGCAGGGGTGCGGACGTGGCCGCTCTGCTCAGGAAACGGCGACCGGCCCCGCTGGCCAGAGAGGGCTCAGCAGCCGGGACGGCGGCTCAGGCTGGTGCCGTGGAAGGTCGAAGCCACATCAGAAGTGGATTCTTGATCCCGTGATGCGAGGGGGGAATGGATGGAAGTTTGGGTTCCTCACGCCTCCTCCAGACAGAGTCAAAGTGCCTGGAACCGGGAACGTGGAGCGACCCCACGACCCAGCAATTCCGCTCCGAGCCGTCGGCCCCAAAGAAATGGAAACGTTTGCCCACACGAGAAGTTGTGCTGAGAGTTCATAGCAGCACTGCTCACAGAGAGAGTGGAGACAACACAAACGTCTGTCCACAGATGACCGAACAAACACAATGCAGTGTCCCCACACCATGGCGTATTATCGGACGTGGAGAGGAACGAAGTACCGATACATGCTACAACACGGATGACGTCGGAAAACATTATGTTCCGTGAGAGAAGCCAGTCACAAAAGTCACACGTTATACAATTACATTTATGTGAAATATCCAAAACAGCAACTCTATAGTGACAGAGTAGATTAGCAGTTGCCAGGGGCTGGTCTAGGGCTGGGGGTTGGTAGTGGTTGTTAAGGGTTTCTTTTTGGGATAATCAAAGTGTTCTGAAATTAATTGTGGTGCTGCTGTGATGCAAATATGATAAATGCTATTGGGCTACACACTCTAAATGGGTGAACTGTATGCTGTGTGAGTTATGTCTCAATAAAGACGTCACAAGAAAATGCCTGGAAGCCAGACACGGTGGCTCACGCCTGTATCCTAGCACTCTGGGAGGCCGAGGCAGGAGGATCACCTGAGGCCAGGAGTTTGACACCAGCCTGAACAGAAGCAAGACCCTGTCTCTTCTAAAAATAGAAAAATTAGCCACGCCTGGTGGTGTGTGTCTCTAGTCCCAGCTACTTGGGAGGCTGAGGCAGGGGGATCGCTCGAGCCCAGGAGTTCAAGGTCGCAGTGAGCTACGATGATGCCACTGCACTCCAGCCTGGGTGACAGAGCGAGATCCTGTCTCAAAAAAGAAAAAAGAGAGAGAAAAGAAAGAAAGTACAGAAGAGAAAAGGAAAGTGCCTGGAGCACAGAGATCCGCATTTTCACAAGCGCCCCAGGTGGCCCTTTTGCTCGCAGGCATTTGAGAACACGGGTATGGGTGCTGGGGAGCCATTGGGGGTTCAGGGGCGGGGCGTGGCAGGACGGAGGGTGCCAGAAGGACTTCCGGAAGGTGGGTCCAGCAGAGAAGAGACAGCGAAAGGGCCCCTCAGAGCAGCACCCTCAAGGCACTGGGGACCCCTCCCACGCACTCTCCGAGCTTCACTTTGGCCAACTCTTTCTTGGTCTGTTGAAATGGTCCCCAGGTTTCTTCCAGTGGCTTTATGGTCCGTCCTGATTATCTACGCCCCTTTAGGGGAACCCCTTGATCTTGTGCTCCCTTGTCAACGCCACCACTCGCAACACCCTTCCTGCAGGCAGAGGCGAAGACCTCCTTGCTCACACCGCCGTGGAAGTGGGGGTGCCCGCAGTCACCCTCCCGGACAAGGACCCAAAGACAGGCACGCCGCACCAACCTCACGCCAAGGGGCTCACGCCAGCCGCCCTCTCCTGGTTCGCTCTGCTGGTCTCGGCCCCCCAGTCCCAGCAGCCTCGGCTGCCTGCTGAGCCCGCACGTCTCCCCGCCATCCCCCGCCCCGGGGCTGGGTGGGCAGCGGGCACTCCTCTGGGCCCGGGGCCCCTCCCGAAATTGCAGGGCAGAGCCGACCCCAGGGGACCCCACTTCCCAGGCACGACCCGCCAAGTTCGCGCACTGCCTACACTGCTGGTGGCTTCCTCAGAGCAGCGATGGTGGCCCAGCTCGGCTGCATCCCTCCCAGGGACTGGCCTTCCGGAACGTGTCCTCAGGGGGCTGGCACTTCCCATCACAGCCTCCCCCAGGCCAGAACCTTACAGCCCTCACAATCTGCACACCACTCATTCGCGTCAGCCTCAGTTTCCCCGTCTCCGAACGGGGCACAGTGATAGTACCAACCGCCTGAGGCTGTTGCCAGGACTAAGAAGATCATTTATTCTGTCAACAAATATTTAGAAAATGCTTAATACATGCCAGGCACTGTTCGAAGGACTGAGGATAGATCATTGCACAAAACAGACAGACTGGATCCCTGCCCTCCGGAAGTGAATGCTTTTGCAGCAGAAGCAGACAACAGCCAGATAGATACCGTGTTTTCCCTGAAAATAAGACCTACCCATAAAATACCCCCTAGCAGGATTTCTAAGCATTTGAGCAATAGAAGCCCTACCCTGAAAATAAGGCCTAGTGACGGGTGTGGCTACGCAGCATGTCTGCACAACCCTTGCATGTCGTCGCGGAGCGGGAAAGTAGACGAGCAGCCCTTCTCATCTGCCCCACGAGAGCTCTAGTGCTCCACATGAGAGACTGGGGCCAAGGGTTCTAAAGGAAATAGAGTCGCAAGAAATTCAGGATGGAATTCGGGGTTTGGAGAGTTATGATGATGTTCCTGAAGACGATGACTTAACTATATTTGAATAAATGTAGATTGTTGTACCATACTTAAAAAAAATAGCACATCCTCTGAAAATAAGCCCTAGGGTGTCTTCTTGAGGAAAAATAAATATAAGACCCTGTCTTATTTTTGGGGAAACACGGTACATAAACGCTAGAGTTGGGCAGGAAGACAACATAAAGGGGGTGGGACGGTCCCCATCTCCACCTGGGCGCTGGTCACCGGGGTATGTTCTGTTTGTACCAAACTGCACTTACGATGCCGGCATTTTTTTCTAACTGCACGCCCCACTCCACTAAAAGTTGTTAAAAGTATGGCAGAAGTTAGGGAGTCATAGGAGCTATGGGGGAAAAATAAAACACCAAAAAGGGTAGAGCAGGGAAAAGGGGAGGGCGAGTATTGAGGTGGGTGGGGCAGCCCCGGTGGGTCTCCAGGGCCAGGGGCCGTTGGGGCTGAGACGTGCGGCAGGTGGGGGCTGGCCTTTCGGTCACCCAAGGTCACCCAAGGGGCGAGCCGGAGCCACGGCCAGCAGGCAGGAGGCAGTCAGTGGGAGCTATTGATTTATTGACAGTTTCTTGGTTTTCCTCTTTCTTCTTCTTACCAATAGCACGAAGGAGCAAGGAGAAATGCCCGCCTGTATAAAGAGGAAACTGAGGCGTGAAGAGGGGTGCGCCCTTGTCTGCGCTGGCATAGCAAGGGGAGAGCGGCCCCCAACACTCCTGCAAGCCATGGGCGGGATGCGCACTGTCTCAAGAGCACTGGGGAGCCACAGACGGTTCTCATCCTGGAAGGAGCGTTACAGCTCTCAGGAAGACCAGAACGACCTGCCCCAAGCGGCTTTCTCGCGGGGCCCTCTGTGGCCACACTGGACGAGGGGAAGGTTCACTCGTAAACGAGGACTCGCCCAGATGCCAGGAGCAAGCGCCTCTCAGGCCACAGGTCTGCTGGGGGCCCAGTGCCCCGGACACTGCCCAGCTGCCACCAGAAGGCCGTCTTTGCTGAAAAGCCACCCCGGGCCCGTGCGCAAGCCAGCTCGGTTGCGCGCTGGTGTCCGCTCCACGACCCACAGCCCACGCGGGGTCGTTTCAGGCCTCCCCGCCCCGAGGGCCGCATGGGCTCGGCACGGAGCGTCCCAGCTCAGGCCGGCACACAGTAGGTGCTTTGCAACAAAAGCCACCACCCACGGAGCAGCTACTACGCTCCCCGCACGGGGATGAGACTGCCCATTCATGGATGCAGTTCTCCGTGCCGTTGGTCCCTGGGGCAGGGACCGGCACCCCCTTCGTGTTAGGAGCGCCCCTGGAACTGGCACTCGAAGACAGTTTCCTCCGCGGTCGGTCGAGGTCTCAAAGCCCCGGAGTCAGGTCCCGGGCGGGTCTCCGCTGCAGCCTCCCTTCCGACTCCTCCTCCGGCCACCTGCCCTCACACAGGACACCCGGCAGCCGCGCCCCTCGCCCTCCCCAGAGGCCGTGAGCACACACTGTCTCGCGGGCGCCGGGCAGGGCCGAGTGCCGCGGCGAGGGCTCGAGGGGCAGGTGAAGCCCGGGCGCAGTGGCTGGCACTGAGTCCCACCCGAGTCAGTGACAGCAGAGCATTGAACAGGCACGGGCCTCCCTGCCTGCTCAGGCCACACACCCACACACCGTCCCAGGCCACGCCAGTGACGGGCCTGCTGCTATTCTTCCCGATAGCACCGATTTCATACTTGTAGTCTCCAGGCCTTCAAATCAGAGAGCGAGGGACCGGCAGGGTCTGGTGTCTCCAGGTTCTGAGTGATCCCAGACTCACGGGACAGCTCTCACCCCCTCAAACCCTCGCCAGATCAGGACCCAGAGGACTGGAAAGAATAAAAAGTAAGTTGGCAAATACGGAGTGCTGGAGCTGGAAAAGGGCACCGAATGAACCCATTTTACAGATGTGGGGATTGAGCCCCGGGAAGCGGCAGTGGCCTTGCTGGTCTCAGGAGCCTGGGGCCCCAGGATCTCCCAGTATCCCTGGAGACAATTCTCTGGGACGACATGCCCCATTCGGCCGACAGGCTTCCCCTCTCCCTCTGGTCTCCAGCCCCCGAGTGGGACCCTCCGTCCACCGTCCTCCTTGTGGGCCGCCCTCGCCCCCGCCCCCGCCTCTCTCAGGAGCATCCCGGGAGAGCACGCCCAGCTGCTCGACTCGGATCATAGCTCCTTTAGAAAGAAAGGAAAGAGGTCAGAAATCGAGGCAAACACGACCACTCGAAAGAGGCTGCGTCCGCCTGCTATGAGCGAGGAGTTTGTTTTTTTGTTAATATTTTTTCTGCATGGCGTGCTGCAAATAAGAACATTCGGAGAGCAAATTGGCGGCGTATTTATTGCCGCTGGTTCTCCGGCGGCGCTAAGCCAGTAATAACCGGGGAGCGCGGGAAGTGCAAGCTCAATTCCGCCTGGTTAAAGCCATCAGGGCTGCGCTCGGGGCTGCGTTTTGTCAAGTGGTGGCAGAGCACAGCCCCAGCGCGCCCAGCTAATGGCTTAATCGGATTGAGCCTCCGTGCGCTCCCGGGTCCCCGCAGGCTCCTCGAGGCAGGGACGGGGTGGGCTCCGAGCCCCATGCGACCCCCAGGGACCCCGCCCGGGCGCAGCGAGGGCCGGCACCTCCCTCTGCACAGCCAAGCCCAGCGCCGCACGGTGCTCCGGTGCCTGGGCGACGGCAGCGTGGCACCTGAGTCGCGCACAGGGAGGGCGGCGGTGTCCCCACGAGTCCAGGCTGGGACAGACAAGCCACCAACAGGACCACCGGAGTTCGCATCCCGGAACTGGCGGTTCCCGGCTGCTCGATCCCTCCATCTGGACAAGTTGCTCGCCTCCGCCATCCACGCCTCTATTCTTCATAGGTAGAATGGGTGCGAGGGCTCTTACGAGGACTGGACGGAGCGGATGCACGGGAAGCCGTCGGGACAGAGCCTGGCCCTTCCCGAGAACAAAACAAGCCCCGGATTTTATTGTCCCTGGGAAGATCGCAAGGTCTGAGCCCTGGCCCCGTGCTTGGCTCGCTGTGTGCGCTGGGGCAGGTCACCCCAGCCCTGGCTTCTGCGTCCGAGCAGACACGCGGTGACAGCCGAGGCCCGCATCGCTCGCAGGGGCCGGGAGGGCTGACCGCGGCAGGGAACGCTGATGGGTTTTGGACGCGGCGCAGGACGGACGCGGGGTCCGGGGCCCGGTCTGGGGCCTCTAGGGAAACGTCGTAGCAGGCGGCTGGCTAGAGGGTGAGTTATTACAAGCACTTGGAAGATAATTTGGTGAGTAGCATCAGGGGGGGATGCACATACCCCCTGACCCAGCGACTCACCCTAGAAGTCTGCCGGCTGCTGAGCTCAAAGAGACGGATGCTCGTAGCAGCGGGTTCAAGAGAGCTCCCAGCCAGAAACCACCTCGGTGCCACGGCCGGGGATCGGATGAATGGGTTGCGGGACAGCCAGGGGACGACTAGCATATGGCATTAACAGTTCATTAACCACGCTACTGGGGTGAGTAGCACCATGGAGTTCTTTCATGGTGATGGGACGGTTCTGCATCCCGACTCCAGTCGTGGTTATGCAAAGCTGCACAGATTTTCATAGAACCATAGGGCAAGAGGGGAAAAAAATAGAAGAATGCATGTGAAAAAAATTGGCCAAATAAGGCCTGTCCCTGAGTTAATAGTATTGCACTAGTTTCCTGGGTTTGATTATTCCAAGTGCTTCCTTGTAAGATAGTATCACTAGGGGAAGCTGGGGGGGAGTCCACGGGATCTCTCTGTGTGGTTTTCTCAACTTCTAGTGAGCCTTAAACAATCACAAAATAAAATCTTAAAGTGAGGAATCAATTAATGAATCACAGCTCATGCAATAATATGAAGGCGTCTCTTAACGCAATGGAGAAAGGAGGGAAACATGCAGTGCGATTTCATATGTGTCAAGTTCACGGCCAGGCGGCACCTACGATGTATATTTGGGAATCTTACGCAGGTGGCAAGTCACCCACAAAACGCCAGCCCCAAACCCAGAAGACGAGTCCACTGGGCAGCAGGGCAGGCTGCGGACAGAGAGTGGCCACATCTCGAGCGTGGTGATGGGGCTGCTGTTTGTTTTGTTTTCCTTCGTACCTCATGCCTACATTATGCATTTTGTCTTATTTGTACACATCATCTCCATAAAAATACATTTTTAAAAAGAGTTGGTCTTTGGAGTTAGAAAGGCCCAGATCAAGTGCTGTCTTTGCCATTTAGCAGCCAAAAGACCTTGGCCAACCACTTGGGGACCTCAGGGTCCAAGCTGTGGAGCCCACTGGGCAGGAAGACAGCTGGCTTGGGGCGCCTTTCGCCAAAAAGTGACCTCATACCTTCAGGCTTCTGGGCCTCCCTTTTCTATGGGGACTCGGGAGGAAGGCTGCAGGGGTCCCGTTGCCCAGCTGCATGGCCCTGTGGGGGCACCTCCCACGTCTCTGAAGTTTATGCTGGGAGAGATGATATGTACACTCTCTCAACACCACCCTTCCCCAGCTTGTTTGAAAAGAAGTCACCCCAAATTGCTCAGATCTGGGGCAGAAACTGGTTTGCTAGCGGCAGGCCAGGCATTCCTGCATAGAATAGCCGAGCCGCCTTGCTTCCTCGCTCTTCTCTGATTTACCCACGTGGGTACAGGTCTGCTGGCCTTCTCTCTCCTCTGCAACAAGCTAGAGCAGGCGTCCTCAAACACATGCGGCCCGCCGAGGACATTTAGCCGGCCCGCCGGGTGTTTTTGCCGCCGCTGCCTGTCCTGCTTAGCAGCCGACTCGTCCCGGGCCCCCAGTGCGCACGTGTGGAACGTGTGCCGCACCCTCCAACGGTCTGAGGGACGGTGAACCGGCCCCCTGTTTAAACAGTTTGAGGACCCCTGAGCTAGAGCAAGGCAGTCCGTCAGCATTCAACGTAGCTGGGCAATCAGCCCCTGAGATCTCACGCCTAGACCCAGCTGGGCCAAGCCTCGCGTGCTAAGAGCCATGCCCGGTTCACCTCCGGCCCCACTCTTCCCATCCAAGTCACACTTGAGGATCTTGCCATCTTTGTTGCTTTGAACAATTTAATCCTACGCCTCAGAGGGACAGAGTTGGTTCTGTGTTTATTTAAAGCCCAGACACCAAGGCAACCTTGACCACTGTTCACCTCTCTTCACCTGCTCTTACCACGCGGTCAGAGGCTCAGTCATGAAGCATTACGGCCATCTGGAATCAACCTTAGTCTTCTCTTCCTGGCTTCCAGCTCTCTACGCATGTGTGACTGTAAGATACAAATGCATGTAAATATGATTCGGTGGCCATTTGCGTGGAGGATTTAGGATTTCCTCCGAGAGAGAGAAGGCAGGAAGGGAGACGCTGTACGCGCGGGCTGCTCTGCATTAAGAAGCGTGTTTGGGGTGCGATCGCTTTTCTCTGACCTAGACAAGCCGGCTGGAGGCTGACCTCGGTACATCCTGAAATTTCATCAACTCCTTTTCTCCTGCAAAGAACCCCCCGCCCCTCCCCCACCCAAACAGAGCCCCTTCCTTCCTGTCTCCCCGGGGAGCCCCAGGGGTCGCGGGGACTGCGCTCCTCCGCTCCCATCTGCGGGCTCTGAGCTTCCAGACGGCTTTGGACGCCTGGCAGTCCGCCTGCCGGCACGTGACGGGGCCCCGGGTCACACACAGCGGGGCAGGGGTGGGGGCGGGGGGACGGCCAGAGCCCGAACTGACGGAATGGAACCCTCGCACTGATTTTAGCAACAGGCACACTCTGTAGCATTCTGCACCATTCCCCAAGCCCCGTCGGAATAATAACAAACAGCCGTGTCACCAATAACGCCGATGATCATAATTGCTCTCCTGGTGGGGCTCGCTGCCTCCAGGGAGGCTGAAAATTGGGACAGCCACGGACCGATCGGGTGCTTATTAGATGGCGACGTTTTATTAACACTAAGAGCATCCGGTTCTCACAGCTGTCCTAGGAGGGAGGACCCATTTTACAGACGAGGAAACTGAGGCTCTCGGAGGAGCTTGGTTCCCCTGTCCAGGGCCACTGGCAAGGCGAGGAGCAGAGCCTGAAGTCGTATTCTGGGCCACTTTCTCTGGTCCCAATGTCACCACAGTGTGGAGACATGGAAACAATGTCTCTTTCTGAATTTGGTTCAACGGAAGGCCTCCCCTGAGCTGGCACCTTTGCCAGGTGACCCCGAGGCCCCCGGATGACATCGTCTATGGATGTCCAAGATTCCAGGATTCCCGACCAACGCCTGTCCCAGCAGAGCCCTGGAAGGAAGCCGTTGCCTGCCAACCCCCCGCTGGTGGGTCATTTCAGCCGTTGCAATATCGGAGACACTGCAAACAGCTCACAGGCACTCCCGCGTCACCACCCTCCCCGTCTTGGGGCCGGCAGGGCGCCCCAGCGCTGGGTTCATGGGGACACTGGGGACCACCATACTGGTCCCAGTCCTGGGCGGCCCAGAGGGCAGTCCTGCGGGAGGCAGAAACTCCCGTGCTCGGGACCTAACCTCTCTTGCCCGGGGAGGGGTGGGGGCCCCGTTCGGCGAAGCCCTTCGGCTGGCGCGACATCAAACCCGCACAAAATGCTTCCAGGTGGTGCCAGCCCTCGCCTGCGTCCTTCATGTCGGATTAAGGCTCGGGCTGCTCGGACAGACGTGTGCTCACAGCTCCGCTTTCATGTTTGCCCACAATTTGAATGTCATCACACAAAATCAAGGCTAATTGCGAACAGGCCTCCCCCCTCCCCCGCCCGGCCTCCCCTCCCCCCTCCGTCCGCTCCGCACATCTGGATCCCACACCCCCTCCCGGGGCCCGGAGACCTGCTCGGCTGCGAACTCTCAGGATCTGGCTTGATTTTCCCTTCCCGTCTCCCAGCCTCTTAAGTAGAGATCTTGGAATGTTCTTCTCTTTGCTTTACTGTTGCCGTTGACAACGCCACCCGAATTCTCCGTGTTTCTGGGCTCACTACAAGTGAACAGCAAAGCTCGGGCGAGGCGGAGCGGAGCCCACACTCTGCTCGACCAGGTAAAACCTCTTTCCCAGCCCCGGCCACGGCCCCGGCCACGGCCACTCTCCCGTTGCAAGCACCATGTTGCACGCTTTGCACCCATCATGCACCAATAACTGCCCCCCCCCCCACCAATCCTGTGCCCAGGCCAGGCAGGGACGTGTCACCCACAGCAAAGGGGGAAGGGGCCGGCTCGGTAGGGCTCCCGGGCCGAGAAAAGGAATTGGGCGCAGGAGAAATGGAGGTGTTTGCCGTCCTCGGACAGCCCCAGAGGAAGAGTCTTGGGTGTTTGCTGTTGACTTGTTTGGTGACAAGGAAAAGAGAAGCTTCAGGGACTCTGCGGGTACTGGGAGTCGTGCCCAAGGACCCAGGGCTCCACAGAGGGAAGCTCCCTGGGGACAGGAGGTGAGAGGGACAGGAGAGTCCAAGCACTGGTTAATGTCGACTGTGTGGCTAAAGTGCCCCAAAAAGGGTCCCCTGAGTTGTAGTGACACCCATTCTCTCTACTCAAAAAGTCAAACAGTCTCAGAGTCCGAAAGGGGCTCAGAGACCGCCGACACCCATTGTGCAGAGGAAAAGGCTGAGGCCCAGGGAGAGAACCGCCTGCCCGGCGCCGAAGACACGGTTGGTGGCCGGGGCCCAGGACAGTCGGTCTCTGCTTGCCGGAAAAATGGCAGTGAGCGCCGTGGCCTGTGCTGGCTGCTGGGGACCCCAGAGGAGGCACCTCCCGCCCGGTCCCCACCAAAGACGTCCAGGAGGGGAGACAAGAATGCGAGTTTGGGTCTGTGCCCAGCAAGCACCGCGCAGCTGTGGGGCCAGAGCGCCCAGGGCGGGGCGCCCAGGCCCCGAGAGCGTGCGTGTGCTGGAGCTCCGTGGACGCGCAGATCGGGAAGACGGAAGGAAGGTTCTGGAACCAGATGCCGGGGCTCACTCAAACCACCTCCTTCACCCGCTGGCCTTGTGACGAGGAGCCGGCGACCTCACCTCTGCAGAGCAGGTCACCGTCCAGCCCTCGAAACACCAACCCCGTGCTGTGACGTTCGCGCGTGCCGGGGTTACAAGTGTTCAGCCCTAGTGTCACCCCACACGTCATCGTTCCCATTTCCCAGGCGCGGAGCCTGAGGCACTGAGATATAGATATACACACATGTCGGGACAAATAAGTCAGGATTCAAATTCAAAACCCAAAGCAATTGGGGAAATGATTAAAAGACTATGTGAATTGTTTAATAAACGAGTTAACTGATCAATTAACTAACATTCCCTTGCTTAGTTAACTAAGCAAGGGAATGAATGAATGCAGGGATGAATGAATGAATGAAGGGATAAGACTTTGCCCTTCTCCCGGGCTCTGGGGTGGGTGCCTTTTGCTTTTTGTCTTTGAGCTGAACCGCGGCGGCGGAGACCCCCACTTCATTTCCAGGGCCGCGGAGGGGACTGAGAGGAGCCCTCTCCCCTATCGCTGGCATCTGCCAAGAATGAGGCCGGAGCGGCCGGGACAAATGGAATTCTGACAAAGCGTGTCACCGGCTTGAAGCGCCTGTCACCGAGAGGGAGGGACGCACATTTGAGTCCGGGAGGACTGCCACCAGCTCCCGAATGACAATTGCGCGGTCCCCGCCGTCCCCGACCTTCCCTCTGACCTTCCGGCCGGCTCCAGGGGCCTCCCTCCCGTGACCACCCTGCACACGGCTCATCTTC
This sequence comes from Microcebus murinus, assembly GCF_040939455.1. Taxonomy (NCBI): domain Eukaryota; kingdom Metazoa; phylum Chordata; class Mammalia; order Primates; family Cheirogaleidae; genus Microcebus; species Microcebus murinus. Next base: position 18,770,632 of record NC_134125.1, read on the forward strand.
ATCATCACGCCCGCCCTGCGGCCCGAGTTAATTTGAGACGGTCCCCGCGGCCGGGCGGCGGCTGAGGAAGACGTGGCCCGTGCGTGGCGGCCCGGCCAGCCTCGAAGGCTCCCGGCCACGCGACCCCCGGGCGGCGCAGCCCTGCGCGGCGGAACTCCGGGACCCCGCGGGGCGACCTCAGCCCGGGCTGGGCGTGACTGCAGACACGCGCGGGGCCAGGCTCCCGCTGCCCAGCCTCTTGGCCCTGGGGTGCAGGGAACGGAAGGCGGGCGACTCCATGGCCACTTTACAGACGCGAGGGCAAGCCGCGGAAAGAGGGCACGGCAAACGTGGGGTCACCTGGCACATTGTCGGGAGGACCAGAAATGGGGTTTCGTGTTTTTTTTTTCCCCCAGAACGCACGTGCAGTCACCAGCTAGCGCTGGGAGCCAAGGATGCAGAGGTAAACAAACCCGGACAGGAACCGCGCCCCACCCTGGGCTCCCCATTCCCCGTTTGTAGAAAGAGCAGGGGCTTCGGAGACAGAAGAGACCTGGGCCAAATGCCACGTCAGCCGTTTCCTGGCTGGATGGCTGGGAGGACGCTGCTGAACTTCCTGGAGTCCCGGCAAGGGCAGCGATGCTGTCCCCAGCAAGGCCTGCGGGCCAGACGGCCTCGCACGGGGGTCCACAGGCCCCGGGGTCCTGCCACGGAGGAGTCCCCTCACCGGGGGTGCATTCCCCTCCCCCCACGCCTAATCCAGCACCTTTCGCCCAAACCCCTCTGTCCTCCCGCCCTGCCCGAGCCTCCCCGCCCGAGCCTGGCCCTCGCAGACGGGGCGAAGGCGGGAAACATTAGCCCGGCCGGCGACCGTCCGCACGGCCGTGTTTATGTTTGCAATAAAAGCAAGCAGGTGCTGGCAATTTAGCTAGTCACGGACCATCCCGGCCCAGACGCCTGCCCGCCGTCCCTCCGCAGCGTGGCTTTCTCTGAGCCTGCAATTAGCCTGGGCCCCTGGCCCTGCGCACGGCTCGGATTACCGCCACAGGATGGACACATGGCCACCGGGTGGCCCGCGGCAGTCCACGACGAGTGGCGAGTGACCTGCGGCTGAGACGTCCCCGGGCCGCGCCCTTGGTGACGCCAGCATGGGCCTCTCTTGCTTTCTCCAGAACCGTCTCCCTGCGGAGGGAATGGGGTCGGTCAGGGGCTTCCGCAGGGGAGACGAACATCTAGAAGGGTGCCGTCCCCAGACCCTCGGACGGACCCGGGGCCGCATCAGGCTCTGTCCCTAAAAGTCACTAGGTCCGCTTGGCTTATGGAATCTGGCAGAAGGATCTCTAAACCCCCGGTGTGAATGAGTGCAGTGTGTCAGAAACCTGCTCCAGCCCAGACACACCCCCTCAGCCACTCTGGACCTCAGTTTCTTCATCTGCCAAATGGGCAGAGTAGGCTAGAGCAGGATTTCCCAGCCTGCCGCCGCCTTCCCTGCTGTGGGGACTGCCCTGCCCTCGGCAGGGTGTGGGGCCGCGCCCCCGGGCTCTCCCCGCCTGAGGCCAGTGGCTGCCCGGCTCCAGCTGTGACCACCGAAAATACCTGCAGACGTCGCCAGGCCTCCCCTGGCAGGAGGGAGTCTGGAGTGGAGCCGTGGCTGCTGGCCCAGCTGCGCATTGGGACGCAGTGAGAAACGAGTGACACCCTGCCCCCAGCCCGGAGGACGCGGGTCTGGGAAGCACGCCGCACCCGTGCTGCAGTGTCCAAGCTCCCCAGGGGCTGGGACGGCCCAGGGGGCCGGGACCCGCTGGGGCCTGCGAGCTCGGGGGCACCACCGCGCCCCTTTCTGGCAGAGACGTCCTCGCCGAGCTCGGAGGCCTTGCCCAGCCGGCCGGCCCACTGCGGCCCCGCGGCTCCGCCCCACGTGTGGCACTTTTATTTTTCTTAGCAGACATTATTTAACCAATTCCTAGTTGAGCAGAATCCAATAAAATGTAGTCCCTACAACACTTTCACGGCTAATTGGTTTGACTGGAACATTGTAAATGTGAGAGGTGACTTTAGGGAGGGACGGTGGGGACCTTGTTAACCTCTTCCGTGCTCTCTGCCCGAGTGTGTCTGCCTGTCCCCACCCCTTCCACTAAAGGGGCTCCAGCCCTCAGAGGTCCCTGCTCCCGCCCGGGCGGGGGACCCGGGACCAAGGCCCCCTGGCAGCCCTGGGTCCCGGTCTCGTCCTCCCAGGAAGATGCTCCTCGGGGCTTCCTGACCCGGCCCTGCCGTCCTCCCTGCCTCCCTGCTCCTGTCCTCCTCCTCCTCCTGTCCTCCTCCTTCCATCTGTCCAGCAACACTGAGATCTAGGCTGTTCCTTGGACAATAACCTGTCTGTCCAGCAACACTGTCCATCTGTCCAGCAACACTGAGATCTAGGCTGTTCCTTGGACAATCAACCTGTCTCCCACTTAATCCCCCTCACCCATGCTCTTCCCTGACTTAGAACTCTGTTCCCAGCCTCTCTGCCAGCTCCATGCCCCTCCACGCTCCTCCATCCCGCAGAGCTCAGCTCAGACGCCACCTCCTCCGGGAAGCCCTCCCTGCCCCTTACCAACTCTCCGCACAAGCGACCTCCTTCAGAGAGTGGACAGCTGTCTGTAATCAGGGAAGTTTATCTGGGTGATCATCTGTCGCCCTGAACTCACTTGGGGGGACCCTGGGGAAGGCCACTGCGCCAGGCCAAGAGCCTGACACCAGGAGCAGAGAGCTGGAGGGCCAAGCTCTGCCCTCAGGGACTCCCCGGAGCGGGGTCCCACGAGCCCCGTGTTGGCGCCAGGGAGCACGCGGCTGGGAGCCCTTCTAGCGCCTGGCCTGGCGGCTCCGTGCAAACGTGCGGACACAGCCGCCGTGCCTGTCATCGGGGAGTCACTCTGCGAGTGGAGATGCAGCCAGGCAGGGGGGCCAGGGGGCCACCATCCAAACAAGAACCTCCGAGGGGTGAATTCTAACTCCGCCCAAGGCCCTGAAGATGGTTGGAATATTGCACTGTGGGCCGCTGTCCTATTTGGAACTGATCTTTTATTTTCTGTAAAAGGAGTGTGGCACCTCATTCAAAACTAATCCGATGGCACAGAAAGGCTTGTAGCCTAAACAAGGGACCCCCCACTCCAAACCTGCCCCCTTCCCAGGCTGCCCCCCTAGAGGCAGCTAATTTCCACGTGTTTAGCTATTTCTTAACTATTTCTGAATAATATGTATTATTGCATATTTTAATCTTTCAATTTTAACTACATGAAAAACATTATATAGACTTTATTTTTCCCTTTTCAAGGTGGCTTTAAAATGCAACTGACACCACGTCTGAGCCCCTCCGCTGCTTCCCGGCTGTGTGGTCCTGGGCTGACTTCTCAACCTCTCTGAGTACGTTTGCTCAGCTGTAAAAGGGGGATGAGAAAACCTACCTGGTTTGGTTTCCGGGGTATAAATTAGGATGATCGTGGGGCTCGAGGAGTGAGCGGCAACCTCGGCAGTAGTTCAGACTCGCATCCTGGATCCGAGACGAGCCATGGGACGCGCTTGCTAGGCACACCCCTTGTGGAAAAGGAGCAGCCCGGTGCCTGGCACTTAATGGCAGGACGGTGACCATTAGGGAACCGTCCTGGGTACCAAAGAGGAGAGAGAGTAGCAGAACGGGAGACGGGGGCAGGGCAGAGGGGGTGATGAGCACTCCGCTACGAGGTAGGTTTCTGTGCACCACAGCAGGTCCTCTGCAAGGGGCCATCTGTGCGTGCGTTCAGGGCCCCAGCCCCTGGCAGCCCCCTTCTCCAGCCTCCTGTCTCCCCGGTCCACACTGCAGCCTGGCTTTCGCCTCCTCCCCAGACCTCAATTCACTGACTACATGCCTTTGACCTTGTTCTGAGGCTGCTCTGACCCAAAGGGCCCCTCCCCAGCCCTCAGCCCTCTTTCCCCCTCTGCAGCCCGATGACAGTCCAGCTGGGACAGTGGCCGCCTTGCCATGCGCAAGTTCTCCCACCCAGATCTGCTTTCTCCCCAGCCGCCGTGAGACCTGACCACAAAGATCGCCGATATCCCCTCCCACCTCCTGCCTGCCAACAGAGCGAGCACATAGTAGGGCGACAGCCCGTGTGTGTCAATGGGGAAAGAAGGTCCCATGTGGGATTCACGTGGGGCCAAATGCATGTCCTGATCAAGCCACTCAGAACACTGGCTCTTCTTTCCTCTGTGCCTACATTCCCTCCTCCAGCCAGCCAGGCATTTCTTGAGCACCTACTATGTGCCAGGCACCATCCTAGGGGCTGAAGACAAAGCAACTTCGTATTCATTCATCCAGACATAAACATTTATCAAGCACCTAGGATGTGCCGGGCAGCATGGGTGCATCTAAGAAGTCCCTATGCTGCACTGGGCAAGATACACTTGCCGAGCTGAGTAGCAAGTCTTTATTTTTAGCTTATGCAAATTATATTCCCACACCTGCGAGCTTGGGAATGCTCATCCCTGGAGCACCGGTGCCCGCCGCTGAGCTGGACTCTGGACATCCGACCTCAGTTCTACAGCAAGGACGCGGAGGTGCTGGGGAGCAGAGTGCCCCAGGTGGCCCAGGGAGAAAGGACATGCAGAGTGAAGTCCCTCCGAGTGCAGGCGCCTCACTGCCCATCGGTGGGACCCTCTTCTTTCTTTAGACGTTCCTTTCTGCACCAGGAAAGTGCAATCCACTTTCCTGCTGCCCAGGGCGGAGAATTCCTTGGGTGTTTGGGGGGGCTCTCAGGCGAAGAGGAGTCTGGGGGTGCCCCAGAAAAGGGGTCGGGAACTACAAGACAGCAGCACCCGGGTCTGCCCGCAGGTGGGACCGTCCTTAGAAAGAAGAAGCCAGCGTGCACGGGGCCATCCGGAAGGCCTCTCGGAGGAGGCGGCCTGAGTCTCAGCCTGGCAGAAGCCAGGTGGGGCTTCGTGAAGTCACAGAGGAAGGGAGAAGTGTGAACAAATGTCACGGGGTCACAGGGGGTCTCCAAGCATTTGCCAAAGATGCTGGAATGGAAGCCGGCATTATGCATTGGCCTAACAAACTAACAGAAATAACTACATTTGTTAACTATAATAAATGGTATCTATTAGAGAAGGACACCTGGCCAAAAGGCGTTATTATCTGTCATTTACAGACGGGGAAACTGAGGCTCAGAGAAGCTGAGTGATGTAGCGGGTAGCCAATCCCCGAGCCCTCGGTCTGCCCACCTCTAAAGTCTCGCTCTGGACACTGGACACCACACGCCGGTGGAATCTCTGCCCACCTTTAACCTTTGTGGTGATCCGCTCACCGTGGGGCAGGGGAGGGAACTCAAGTTCAAGGGGAATTGAAGAGCGGGCATCTAAGAGGCCTCTCTGGCAGGACTGAGGCACATTTGAGGAACTGTGGCAGAACCCGGAACTTGTGGGCCCCAGGGGACCGGGAACCTCAGAGAGGACCAGGTTCAACCCAGGCTCAGGATCCCGGGGCGGCCGGGGGCAGGGGACCTGCCGCTCCCCACCCAGGAGAGGCCTCTGGGGGCCTTGGCCTCCCTGTTCAGCCCGCCTAACAGTTTTCTATTTAAATGCAAATTTTGACTTTTCACTTGGCAGCTAGCAAAAGTTTTTTGCACTGGAATGAGGGTCAGGATAATAATTTATCCACAGGCCTTTTTCTAACAATTATTATTTGTTCAAGGGAGAGGGTGGAGGCCCAGGGGCTTGGAGAAGGGGCTGGATCCAGGGAGCAACCGGGGCAGACGAGAGGCCCTCTCCCTGGGGCAGAGGGAACGAGGTGTAAATAGAGGCTGCACACCTGGGGACCCCAGCCCTGAGGACGTGCCGGAAAGGACCTGCTGTTAACTCAGCCCTCAGCTCCCTGCTGAGGCCTCTGTGAGTCTGAGGACTCTGATCAAACAAGCTTTGGTCTCAGGGAGCTCCCAGTCTGACAACAGGGACAGAAAGGGAAGTAGACTGCTGCAAAACAGGGTGCTGGGCGCTGGGGTGGGGGCCCCGACAAGGACCCTGAGCCAGCTCGAAGGTCTAGGAAGGCTTCCTGGAGAAGGTGACAGCTGTTCAGTCTTCAAAAATGCTGAAAGTTCAGCCAGCCCACTCTCACACCCTGCTAGGAGCAGCGTCCATTGGTATCCTCTATGGGAGATACTTTGATAAAATCTATCGATATAATAAATCGGCAATTTTAGGTCTAAAAATGTATGCTATAGAGTTTCTCCCCTGTATGCAAATAGATGTAAAAGTTGTTCCAATAGGCCAGCAGTGGTGGCTCACGCCTGTAATCCTAGCACTCTGGGAGGCCAAGGTGAGAGGATGATTTGAGCTCAGAAGTTCAAGACTAGCCTGAGCAAGAGTGAGACCCTGTCTCTACTAAAAAATAGAGAAAGAAATTAGCTGGAAAACTAAAAAAAAATTATATATATATATATTAGTCGGGCATCGTGGCGCATGCCTGTAGTCCCAGCTACTCGGGAGGCTGAGGCAGGAGGATTGCTTGAGGCCAGGAGTTTGAGGTTGCTGTGAGCTAGGCTGATGCCACGGCACTGTAGCCTGGGCAACAGAGTGAGACTCTGTCTCAAAAAAAAAAACTTGTTCAATGAAGTATTAGAAGTCATGGCAACACATGGGACACGATCTAGACACCGTCATTAGGAGACACTGGCATGTCCGTGCGGTGGAATACTACGCAGCTATATACAGTGAAAGAGGAAGCAATTTATTTACAAATACTAAAGATCTTCAAATTGTAGTGAGCAAAAAGGATGGAGTGAGCATGGCACGATTTGTGTGCGAGGCGGCAGGGGATAATCTATTTAAGTATTCGCTTACATTTGCATAACATGTCTCTGAAAGGACTCACGTATGTAATAAAGCATATGTGAACACACGGCTTGCCCATGGGGAGGGGTGTTGAGGGGGCAGGGCTGGGGTAATTTTTCAGTTTTCAGCGTGTACATTTCTTTTTTTTCTTTTTTCTTTGAGACAGAGTCTCGCTTTGTTGCCCAGGCTACAGTGAGTGCCTTGGCGTCAGCCTAGCTCACAGCAACCTCAAACTCCTGGGCTCAAGCGATCCTCCTGCCTCAGCCTCCCGAGTAGCTGGGACTACAGGCATGCGCCACCATGCCCGGCTAATTTTTTCTATATATATTAGTTGGCCCATTAATTTGTTCCTGCTTATAGTCGAGACGGGGGTCTCGCTCTCGCTCAGGCTGGTTTGGAACTCCTGACCTCGAGCAATCCTCCCGCCTCGGCCTCCCAGAGTGCCAGGATGACAGGCGTGAGCCACCGCGCCCGGCCCAGCGTGTACATTTCTGTACCTTGTAAAGTTTGATGCGTCTGAATGCGATGCTGATTTAAAAACTGAACTAAGAAAACGAGTCCCAAGAGCTGCCCAGGCTCGGGTCTGGAAGGCGGCAGGAGTCTCCGGGCAGAGGCCTGCGGGAGGAGAGACCCCGCCAGGCGTCTCTGGGCGGCCTCCCTGCGGCCCGGTCGTGGTGAGAGCTGCGCGGCCGATGTGGCTGGGTCGCTGCTGCAGCTGTGGCCCACTGGCGCAGAGGGGCTTGGGAGACTGTAAAGGGCCGTGCCCGGCTCAGACCGCGTGAGCACGCGGCAAGAAGGCGGCCGGCCGGCTGCAAGGCTGCCGACACCTTGACCTTGGACCTGCAGACCTGAGAACCCCAGGCGGTGGTCCTGGTAAGACAGCCCGGACGCCCACGCCCTCCTGCCGCGAGGGAGGACAGCCGGTCACGCGGGCTCCGCCGCTCGCCCGCCCCGCGCCTCCTTGTGCCCCTCGGACACGCCGGTCTGCACAGACGCCCGCGCTCGCACCGGTCCTCGGTTCTCCGGAATAGGCGCCGCCCCCCCCCCCCGTCCTGCCGCCCCCCCCAGTCCCGCCGCGCCGTGGAGAAGAGCAGCAGCGCCGCCTGAGCTCACCCTCGCGCTCCTGGAGGTCGGGACAGCACGTGGCCGCTGCTCTCCAAACGCGGATCGTCCACAGGGCCGGTGTGATCCGGCCGCAGTCCGTCTGCCTCCCGCGTCCCACGTCCCGGCCGCGCCGGCCTCCTCTCTGCCCCCACGACCGGCCTCCTCTCTGCCCCCACGACCGGCCTCCTCTCTGCCCCCACGACCGGCCTCCTCTCTGCCCCCACGACCGGCCTTCTCTCTGTCCCCAGGGCCGGCCTCCGTGTCGCCTGCCCAGGGCCTGTGTCTGCTGCCCTCTCTCCCCAGGACCCCTGCCGCAGCTTGTCTCGCCACCACCGCCCTCTGGTCCTTTGGGTCTCGGGTGAAATGTCGCCTGCTGGGCCGGCCTTTAGTGTCAGCGAGCTACTGCTGCGTGACAAAGCGTCTCAAAACCGCGCGGCTTAGAAGAGCAGGCGTTTGCTTAGCTCGCATGGGTGCCGGTCGAGTGGGCAGCCCTGCTGCTCCTGCTCAGACGGTCGCCCGCCTCCGAGGTCGCCCACCTCCGAGGTGGCCTGGCAGATCGGCTGGGCTGCGGCTGGAAGCGGGCTGAGCTGGCTTCCCCCGGCGCGGCGTGGCTCGGCCACACGCGGCCCCCAGCCGCCAGCAGGTGAGCCGGGCTCACGCCCGAGCGGCGGCAGGGCTCCCAGAGAGCGAGCAGAAGTGTGCAGGCCTCGGACCGGAACTGGACCTGCGTCCTCCCTACCACGTCCCACCGGCCAAAGCGGCGCGCGAGGCCAAGCCCAGATTCAGGGTGAGGACTAGACTCCGCTCTCCAAGGAGTGAGCCGCAAGGGCACATCGCGGAGGGCAGTGGCCACGGGGCACAGTGGCGGCTTGGGCACGTCTTTGCAATCAACCCCCCCCCGCCTTCCCTCACCCCTGTACCTGAAAACACCCCCCCGCGTCGCTTCCCTGTTCCACGTCCCTCTGCACTCGTTTCCCTGTGTCATTGCCCTGACCATTCAGTCGTTGCCCTGCGCTTGGCTGTGGCCCCTGCAGGACGTCAGTCCCGGAGGGCCAAGACCCGGGGCGAGCGCTGTGCAGGGAGAGCAGGGTGCAGGGGAGAGCGCGGTGCCGGGGCGAGCAGGGTGTAGGGGCGAGCAGGGTGCAGGGGCGAGCAGGGTGCAGGGGCGAGCAGGGTGCAGGGGCGAGCTCGGTGCCGGGGCGAGCAGGGTGCAGGGGCGAGCAGGGTGCAGGGGCGAGCAGGGTGCAGGGGCGAGCTGGGTGCAGGGGAGAGCTCGGTGCCGGGGCGAGCAGGGTGCAGGGGAGAGCGCGGTGCCGGGGCGAGCAGGGTGCAGGGGCGAGCAGGGTGCAGGGGAGAGCGCGGTGCCGGGGCGAGCGCGGTGCAGGGGAGAGCAGGGTGCAGGGGAGAGCAGGGTGCAGGGGAGAGCAGGGTGCAGGGGAGAGCAGGCTGCAGGGGCGAGCGAGGTGCAGGGGCGAGCAGGGTGCAGGGGTGAGCAGGGTGCAGGGGCGAGCGCAGTGCAGGGGAGAGTGAGGTGCAGGGGCGAGCAGGGTGCAGGGGAGAGCGAGGTGCAGGGGCGAGCAGGGTGCAGGGGCGAGCGCGGTGCCGGACGGACGCAGAGGAGGGCTGAGCAAACGCCGCCCACCCATCGCAGACGACGGCAGCGACACTTCTTCCCGCCCCGAGAGGTGCAGAATGAGCCGGGACCCACGCACGCGCAGGGCTGCGGGAGGAAGGGTGCCTTGGCTCTGGGGAGGAAGGGGATGGAACACAGCCCGCCCGCCGGGACCTCCCGCCGGCTCTGCCATCGTGAACACATGAAAGTCTGCGTCGTCAGCGATCCCGGTGCAGGGGGGGAGGGGAGGGGCCGTGCGGACCCACACGACCGTCTGGACTGCTGCTCCCGCCCAAGGAGGCTGGGGGACGGGACCTCCTGTGTGCACAGAGACTTTGTTGCTTCGCTCACCCGAAACGCTCACCTTTAAGGCTGAACCCCTCCCGGCCGGGGAGCCGGGGAGCCAGGAGGAGGTGGCAGGGACAAGGGGGGGTGACCTGGGGGCGGGGGTATAAAGGAGGTGGGACCCTGGACTCCAGGGCCGTGGTGTGTGGGGCGCTCACTCCCCAGCGCACCCGTTCGTTCTTCCATTCCTCGGCAGTCGTGGGCACGCACTGAGATTGTCACTGCGCTAGCGCCTTCCCTTAAAACTCAAGCAAGGCCCGGGCGGCATCAAAGACAAAGGCCACCCCCCCTCCCCAAGCCACGGGGTCCCACAGGAAGGCACCTGCTTCCCTTGCCCCACCGGTGCCCCACCAACCCGCCCCGGATAGTAGAACTTCACCGAAGCTTCTGCTACTGTCACTTCCTTCGGGAAGTCCTCCCTGACTGCCCCCTTGACCAGGACATCGCCCGCAATCCCTGCCCCTCCTCCGCGTTTCTTCATAGCCACTGACGCCTCGTTTATGCTGGTTTACTGTGACTCAGTCTCCCCGTGGAGAGCGCCAGCCGCACACCCGTTCCTGCTCACAGCTGGGCCTGAGCGCTGGCGCAGGACAGCAAGTGCTTGTCGAGTGGCTGAGTGAGCGGTCAGGGTGAGAGGCGGTCGCTGCCCGTCAAGGCCGCCCAGCCCGCACTGCACCGGGGTTCGGCAGAGGGAGCAGTGACGCAGCGGCCTGGTTCCCGATCGGGAGGGTGGAGGGCACGGCCCCGGGATGACACGCAGGGCCGCCCCCACTGCAGGCCTGGAGGTCACGTGTGAATCCAGTCACGGACCCAGGGACACACGCGGCCGGCCGGCGCGGGGCCTGTTCCCGGAGCTCGCAGGCCGCGGGAGGGCAGAGCAGGGCAGGACGACCTGAACAGACGCGCTGGATACACGGGCGGGCCGTGCGGGGGTGAGGGCAATGGGTGGGGGTCAGGGAAGACTTGGGGGGTGCTGGCTGCCTGGGGTGCTCCAGAGGCAGAGCCGCCGAGGGCCGGTGTGCGGTGGAGGGAGGGAGGGACGGGCCACCAGGCCACCTCCTGGCACTGGACCACGGTGAGGCCGCCTGCAGACGGGCTCAGGCCCAGCGGGCTGTGTGGGACGGACGTCCCAGCAAGTGCAGGGCCGCGGGTGGCTGGTGGCTCCGGGAGCTGGCTGGCGGCCCGGCCAGTACGGATCCCTCCACCGACCCGCACGCCACCCCTACACCCTCACGGCCCAACACCCTCGGCTGGCTGCCATGGGCTTCCGCTTGCAGCCCTGGGGCAGCGGGGAGCTCAGCACCCAGCCAGGAGCCAGTTTCACTGTCGCAAACACGCCCTCGAGGCTGAACTCCTCCCGGCCTTCCTGAGCTCTCCCTGCACCCGCCCTGCCAGCACCCTGCTAGAATTCTAGAAGCCACGAAAGAAAACAAGGAGAGGAAGGAAGTAGGGGGGCAGCGGGAGGGGAGGGGCCGGGGACTTGAGCCTGTGAACCCCCCTGTATCCTCCCAGCTCCTGCGTGATGACGTCACCCCCGCATGGCAGCCGGCCGAGGCCCAGACAGGTGAGCCCACTTGCCCAAGGCTCCCCGGGAAGGGAAGGGCGGGTGACCTTCCCGCCGCATGGCCCTGCCCCACCCCAAACAGAACCGACCCACGTTCATTTTGCCCTGCCCCTGCCTCCCAGCGGGCCGGGAGAGAAGCGAGGCGAACCCAGGGCAGCCTGCGACACGGAAACTCTCAGCCCTCGGGCGCGGGGATGCGGCCGGTGCCTCCCAGGCTCCTCTGCCTCGGGGGGGCCTGGAGACACGATTTGGGGTCCACGGTCTCCGGGAGTCAGTGGGGTCTCCGCTGACCTCTCCGGACCCCTGCACCAAGCTGGCGTGCTGACCACCTCCTGGCTCCAAGTTCAATGCCTGAACCCAGCTCCCAGCACGATCCCTCAGTATGCAGTAGGTGCCCAATAAACACTGCCACATACGTGTCTGAATCACGGGGTGGAGTCAGGACCTGTGTCCGTCCCTCCCTCCCTGCTAAGGAAAAAGCGTCATCACACCTTTCTTTATTGCATATAAAATGTTAGAGCCCGTCCGTCCGTCCGTCCGTCTGTCCCAGTGTCTCGGTGGCAGGGCCGCGAGGCCGGCGGCGCACCAAGCCGCCCGGGACGGGGACGCTCGGCCCCACTGTGAGCCGCTGATAAGAGGGGCCCGGCCGGGGATCCAGACGGCTTGTCTATCAGCCTATTAACCACCATTCTTACAAGTTTTCCTCCCTCCTCCCTTTTCATTAATGCGCAGAGTGAATAGAACGCTGAATAAAAATCAGCCCCTGCCGCACAATTGCAGGATTGAAAGGTAACTGCCAACACAAGGATTTGGGTGACAAAGGGAACGGCTTCGGCGCTTAGCAAATGATTTTCGGCTTGTCATTTCAATGGGCTGTGTTTTTCAGAGATTGTGGGGTGGGTTTTTCTTTCTCTTTTCTTTCTCTTTCGGTTTTTTTTTTTTTTTGAATAGCATTTATTACCATGCTTTAAAAAAATTTTTTGTGTGTGTTGTCTCTTTCTAGACGTCCTTCCTCCCCAGATCCGTGCTCCCCTCCCTCCCGGGTCTCCAGAGTGGAACTTTCTCCAAAAATAAAATGAGATAAAACAAGACGCACAACGGCTCTGGGAGGCCAAGGAGGGGAGAGCCGGCGTCCGTGCGGGGCGAGGGCCGGGGAGGGGAAGCGTGGGCCCTGACCCGCGCTCCACGGGCCGGCCCCGCGCCAGCCTCGCCGGCGGCCAGGTCTCTCCCGGGGCGGAGATTGGCGACCCCCCCATGCATGGAGGTGCGTCTCCTCTGTCCCCTTTGGGGGGCAGTGCGAAGCAGCCCCTCGATGGCCAGACCCCACCACCCCACTCAGGGTCCTCGACGAGGTCTGTACAAAAAAGGAATGTCCACATAGCATGCTCCGATGGTCATCTAGAAAGTCCCGCTGTGACAACTCATCCCTCGGCGACAGCTTGAAGCCAGCTCTCCATACGGGCGAGAATACAGAGTGACGGGACGTCGCTGAAAGCATGACTGCATCAGTTAAATATCAAAATAACGCTTGCCACACCTCCACTCCAAAGAAAGCAGTCTTTTAAAGAGCGTGTTTCCCTCTCTCTCCTCTCAGAAGGGGACATGGCCAGGAGTCAGGGTGAAAACCAGGAGATCCAGCTGCCGCCGTGCACGTTTGTTTCACTCCCTGGGTCTGTTTCTCTCATCTATGAAATGGGCTAGTAGGACCTAAGAGTGGTTCAAAACATTTTTTTTTTAAACCACAAAGCAGAGGACCGTTCCATCAGGGAAATGCAAATTAAATCCACAGTGAAATATCACCATTCGCCCATCAGAATGGCTACAACAAACACACAGTGACGACGCCAAAGGCCGGTGAGGACAAGGAGAAACTGATCACTCGTACGTCGCCGGCGGAAACACACCATGGGGCAAAACAGGTTGGCAGTTTCTTTAGAAAGTAAACACTCTACCATACAACCCAGCAGTTGCACTCCTGGGCATTTCTCCCAGAGAAATGAAGACTTATGTTCACATAAAAACCTGTGCATGAATGTTTATAGCAGTTTTACTGGTAATAGCCAAAAACTGGAAGCCACCCAGGTGCCCTTCAACAGGTGACTGGGTAAACAAGCTGTGACGCATCCTTGTCACGGAATACTACTCGGCAATAATAAGGAACAGCCATCGACACGCAAGACGGCCTGGATGGGTCTCTGGAGAATCATGCTGACTCGAAACAGCAAAGCCCAACAAGTGACGAACGGCATGATCCCATTTGCATGCCACCGTGAAAATGACAAAATCGCGGAAACAGAGAGCAGATTGGTGGCTGCCAGGCGTTAAGGAGGTGGCGGGGGTGGGCAGAAGGTAGGTAGCTGTGGCTATAAAAAGGCAACGTGAGAGACCGTTGGGGTGCCGGGCACGTTTTGTGTCAGTATCAATGTCGATACCCAGGTTGTGACTTCGCTGCAGCTGCTGCAAGCTGTTGTCGCCGGGAGGAACTGGGTAAAGGGTGCTGGCGTGGCTCTTGTGTTATTTCCTGCAACTGCATGCGAATCTACCATGATCTCACCATTAAAAGTTTATTTCAAAATAAAATGAAGCCCACAGAGCCCATTTCGGGAATACAGAACGCTCCGCGGCCCGCAGAGCGCGCAGGTGTACGCGGACACGCTCCGGTCGAGTCGGGCTCCTGGCCCGCAGCCCCCCCTCTGTCTTCCGGGGCACCCACGGTTTGGAGACCCCTGGGCTGTGGGACCCCTGGGGTGTTCCCCAGCTCTGGAATGTGCAGGTTCTGGGGGTGTCCCGGGTGGGCGTGGGTCACCTGTCTGGGCTGCAGAAGGCCGGACACTTTCCGTGCTTTCGGCTGGAGTGGCCGCTCGCCGCTGCGCCCTGCGAGCGCTCCGTGCTGGAAGGGGCAGGCTGTGCCGGGCCGAGGCAGGGCTACAGCGGGCCGTAGTTTGGGGACGCCTGGCTGGCCTCTCCATGAGGCTGGGCCGCACCCCTGCCGCGCCTCTCAGAGGCCGTCTGTCTGTCTGTCCGTCCACAGGGGTGAGCCCACCTCTGCCCTCCTCCCACGCTTCATCCGCGAGTCAGCCCCTCGCTGCTCCGACCCCCCCACACCTCCCGGCGGCGCAGCGCGGCCTGGCAGAGTCACGGGCCCCGGCGCAGGGCGCAGGAGGAGTGCCCACCACTCGGCGGTCAGGGGCCTGTCTCCCCCTCCGGGCTCCGCCGCCCGCTCACTGCCCGGCGAGGCCCAAGGCGCGTCCCTTCCCCTCTCGGAGCGTCCGTGTCTTCATCTGCAGCTGAGCCCGCAATCAGCCACGCCATTAACGCTCCCTGAGCGCGGCTTCTGTGCGGGCCTTGTTCCAGACGCCAGAGGAGCCCCTGACACTTGGACGGTAAACCGGTAAACACAGAAACAAGAAAACTTCACAATAAAACAAGGTGATGGCACGGGAGGCGTGCCAGGGGCCCCTCTGAGGAGAGGAGGCTGGAGGAGGAGGCTGGAGGAGGAGGCAGCCATGTGAAGGTCTGGAGGAAGGAGGCTCCCAGGGAGAGGAGAGCATGTGCAAAGGCCCTGGGGTGCGGACAAGCCCAGCACGTTTGCAGCACAGAGACAAGGCTGGTGTGGCGGGAACGGAGGGGAGAAAGCAGAGTTGCAGGAACTGCGGTCCCACAGAGGGGAAGGGGCCTGATCCAGGGGACCTGGAGCCCGGGGTGAGGAAGAGTCCAGTTTTCCTTCTTGGGAGGGAGAAAACATCAGAGAGGCTGTCTCACATGTGCCTTAAATGGACAGGGCAGAGAAGACTGACAGGGTTAGCTGGGACCTCGCAGCTGAGGTTTCGTAGGTCTCATGAGTTGTGAAGCTTCGTGAACGCACATAACCTCTACCCAGCCTCCAGACGCCACACTCGCCTCCGTGTCTGTCCAGCCCAGCTGCTGCCGGCGGCCTGGACCTCCAAGGTGTCCCGAAGATGCAGCCCTGACAACATCCCCAAGGGCTGTCCCCAGTGCTCACTGTCTAGCTGTGCCAGCAGGGTGAGGGCTCGTCTTTCAGGACGTGGGGTCCTTCCCACGGAGGGGTGCCCTCGACAGGTTCCCACAGGTCCCCAGATGCCACAGGTCCCCAGGGGCCCTCCCGCCGTGCTCCAGGCCGGAGTGCAGAAGGGAGGGCAGGCTCTGGGGCTCGGCCAGGTGTAGCCTCGCCCACACACTCAGACGCCCGCAGCTCGCCCCAGCCAGCCGGGCCACAGCACCCACCCTGCAGTGGCAGGGGCGACATGGTAACCGCCACGGCCATGTCCCCTGTTGCCCGCACCATGCGGAGGGCTTTGCACTCGGGGTCTTGCTCACTCCTGCCTGCAGAGTGGAGACCGCCACAGGCCCCACCCTGCACCACCACAAGCCTCACGAAGCCCTAGGAAATAAGTGCTGTTATTCCCCCATTTTACAGATGGAGAAATGGAGGCAGTGGGAGGTGAAGTGACTTGCCCAAGGTCACACAGCTGCTAGGCATAGCTGCCCTCCTCCCACATCTCAGCCCAAAGTCCTCCCTGCGTCCCCAGCCCTGGGGTCAGGAGGAACGGCTTCCAGGGACTGCTCGTCTCTGGGCAGCCTCACCTTCTCCCAGTCGCCCTTCTGGCTCTGCCACCACCCTGGCGGAGAGTTCCCCCTGTCAAATCCCTTCATTTGACAGACCTGGGCTGTGCCACTGGCTCTCCCGGGTCTGCAGCCTGCAGACAGCCCCAGCCTCTCTAATCACAAGAGCCGACTTCATGATAAATCTCTTTTATATTTTATATATGTACCTCTTTTCTCTTTTATGTATTTTTATATATAAATCTCTCTACACACACACGTATGTTCATTCTCCGTTGGTTTAGTGTCTGGGAGAACCCTGACTTCCTGGTCCGGGAGGCGCTTGCTGCCCAGAGCCGGGACGCGGAGTTCTGCCCCCGAAGTGGGGCTGGGCTGGGAGCGTCAACTTCACCCTGGAAACCACAAGCGTGCGGAGGCCCACGCTCTTTACTCAGAGGGAAGAAGCAAAGCTCTGGCCCTCCCAGGCCTGGGATGCGCCTTGGTTTCCTCCCCTGCAAGGGGAAGACAGCGCCAGCCATCTTCCAGGAGCCCTGCTGACATTCCAAGAACCTCTGATCCAGCTGCAGTCACCGAGCTGTCACAGACTGAGCGCCTACTGTATCCCCTGTGTGCTAAGTGTGCTCCGTGCCTGGGCTCCCTCCATCTTCACAGCCTCTTCAGCTGGCATGCCCATTGCACAGATGAGAACATCAAGGCGCAGTGACGCTGAGTCCTTGCCAAGGCCACACAGCTGGAATTTGATCTAGTGTCTACCTCCCCCTAGCCCCTGTCCCACATGGCTTCTGGGTAATGGACAAGACGCCCCGGTTATCACAGGCGCGTACGTGCTCGCTAGTGG